>NC_092379.1:17616543-17833884 GCF_030028105.1 Mobula birostris
TCTCTGTAAATGTCCTGAATAGTGGGAAGTTCACAAGTACAGATGCACTGGGCTGTCCGCACCACTCTCTGGAGTCCTGCGACTGAGGGAAGTACAATTCCCATACCAGGCAGTGATGCAGCCAGTCAGGATGCTCTCAATTGTGCCCCTGTAGAAAGTTCTTAGGATTTGGGGGCCCATACCAAGCTTCCTCAATTGTCTGTGGTGAAAGAGGCACTGCTGTGCTTTTTTCACCACACAGCTGGTGTGTACAGACCACGCGAGATCCTCTGTGATGTTTATGCCGAGGAACTTAAAGCTGTTCCCCCTCTGGACCCCAGATCCATTGATATCAATAGTGGTTAGTCTGTCTCTATTCTTCCTGTAGTCCACAACCAGCTCCTTTGTTTTTGCGACATTGAAGGAGAGGTTGTTTTCTTGACACCACTGTGTCAGGGTGATGACTTCTTCCCTGAAGGCTGCCTCATTATTATTTGAGATTAGGCCAATCAGTGTAATGTCGTCAGCAAATTTAATTAGCAGATTGGAGCTGCCTTATCTGCCGAGTTCCTCCAACATTTTCTGTGTGTTGTTCAAGATTTACCGCATCTACAGCATCCCGTGTGTCTGGATTGATGGGGGTGGGTGGACAGGGCACAAAGGGAGGTTTAGGGATCTGTAAGGATTTTATTTTTCAGCCAGTTTGGTTCCAGGAACACAGATACAGGGAGCTTTTGTCCGTGTCTGACCCGCGGGGTATGTGATGAGGCAGTGTTTGATGAGAGGAGGTGGAAGAAGCTTTATTCTGAGTGTGCGAGGGGTGGGATGTTCACGACGTCTGACCACAGGAGTGCGTGTTGTGAAAGTGTGGAGTTAGATTCACTCTGTGCGTGTTGCCGGTAATTAACTTCCTCCCCACTAATTCCGTGCCGGGTTTCCGGCCCCTCGTGATGTTGATAAACTTGGATGAGGGAGTTGGACGGTTTTGTACGTTTGCGGACTGTTACGTAGCCGGCAACAATGAATATTAATCGAGACAGGTCTTATAAAAACAACCAAACATTTATTAAACACATAAGCGATAAGGGAAAAGAAAACAAAGGAGGAAAACTTTAACCGGAAGTTAAACAGGTGCGCAGCCGTTCATCAACTCCACTCGGCTCTGGTTCTTAAAGAGTTAAATGCGGAAACAGTTCTTAAAGCGATAACTTCGAAAGTCCAACAGATTTACACGTTCAATTGGGAGAGACTTCTCTGGAGAACGATTTCTTCACCGACGCATCTTTACTGCTGGTTCTGTCCACAGGATTCCCGATGCCGAAAATAAACAGTTTAAATCGACTGACCTTAAATTCCCTTTAGAGAGAGAGAGCGCGTTTGTGCATGAACTCATTGCGCTTTTACAAGAGTCATCTCAATGCAGCTTCTCTTCAACGAAGACTCAATAAGGTCGATTCTTTATTAAACTGCCAAACGATGCCGACTTCTCTCAATCCTTCACTTCGACGAATTCTTCACTCTCCCTTCAAAACTGTTGGAATTGAGTAAATTGGCACTTCCAGCCACAAATTCCCAGTCCAAGTAATATGGAATCTTTCAACAGAACGTATAACCGTTTTAAAAATGAAACTGCGTCACAAAAACAAACGCAACAGAAACAGAGATACAACACGCTCTAGCCGGAAGTCTACAAACTCAAAATCCCACTGCGTCGCCTGAGTTGACCCTTATATAGTCATCGGCCCCCACATGTCATCACGTGACCTCAACGGCGGGAAAATCACATCAGGTGACCTCCAAAAGACCATTACAGCATTCTCACACAAAAAAAGTCTCCTTGAGCATGTAACAGGACCACACGGAGGGGGATGTTAGGGACAGTGTGGAACGTTGTCCTCACTCACAAAGGGAGACCGATGGAACGCAGAGCCGGGCTGAGAAGTGGCAGATGGAGTTCAATCCGGAAAACCATGAAGCAACGCACTTCAAAGTTGCTGGTGAACGCAGCAGGCCAGGCAGCATCTCTAGGAAGAGGTGCAGTCGACGTTTCAGGCCTGAGTTAGTCCTGACGAAGGGTCTCGGCCTGAAACGTCGACTGCACCTCTTCCTAGAGATGCTGCCTGGCCTGCTGCGTTCACCAGCAACTTTTATGTGTGTTGCTTGAATTTCCAGCATCTGCAGAATTCCTGTTGTTTGTGTTTTTAAAGTGACACACTTCGGAAGGTCGAACGTGAAGGCGGAGGACAGGGATATTGGCGGAATTCTTAGCAGTGTGGAGGAGCAGACAGATCTGGGGCCCACGTTCATCATTCATTCAGAGTTTTTGGCACAAGGTGATAGGGTATGCTTATCGGCACGTTGGCCTTCATGAGGTGGGGGGATCGACTTCAAGAGTCACGTGATGATGTTGCAGCTCTATAAAATTCGGCTCTGAACCTTGTAACCCCCTTGTTATCAGGAGCACTGTCTGCGTTTCTGGTCACCCCATTACAGGAAGCATCGTAGAAGACGAAGAGAGTGTGCAGAGAAGATTTAGCAAAATGCTGCCTGGATTCCAGAGATTTGGCTGAGTGAGCTTGGGCTTTTCTCCTTAAGAGAGGTGACTTGATAGAGGTGTATAAGACCATAAGAGGCATGGGTAGAATGATTGGAATGATTGGAAGCGGTTTATATTTTTTTAAACCACAGCATTAGAATACGGGCCAGAGTTTCACCCACTTGCCAGAAATAACCTTTACAAAACTCCACTCTAGATACTCTCCTGGTCTAATGTAATGGCACCACCCACAACCAACACCTCAACCAACTGCTGAGTCCCAGAGTATCCTGGCCTGGAACTTATCAACCAGTCGTGTGCTGGCATGGAGTCCAAATCCTAGAACTCAGTCTTCTCACCCCAGCAGGGATGTGAAGACTTTGGAGAGAGTGCATTACAGGCCCACCAGGATATGAGGCCACGAGATACAAGGGGTTGGACAAACTTTGATTACTTTCTCAGGAGCGGCAGAGGTCGTGGGGTGACCTCGTAGAAGTTTACGAGAGAGGAATAGCCAACCGGTATCTAACCTATTCAATCTCCCCTTATAACTCAGGTCCTCCAGACCCGGCAACATCCTTGTAGAGTTTCTCTGCACTCCTTCAACCTTATTTACATCCTTCCTGTAGGTAGGTGACCAAAACTGCACACAATACTCCAAATTAGGCCTCACCAATGTCTTATACAACTTCAACTTAACATCCTATCTCCTGTACTCAATACTTTAATCTATGGAGGCTAATGTGCTGAAAGCTTTCTTTGTGGTCTATCTACCTGTGACGTGACTTTCAATGGATTATGGACCTGTATTCCCAGATCCCATTGTTCTACCGCTCTCCTCAGTGTCCTATCATTCACTGTGTAAGACCCACCCTGGTTGGTCCTACCAAAGTGCAACATCTCACACTTGTCTGCGACAAGTTCAATTTACCATTTTTCAGCCCATTGTACCGGCTGGTCCAGATCCCACTGCAAGCTCTGATGGTCTCCCCTGCTGTCCGCAACACCCCCAGTCTTGGTGTCAGCTTCAAACCTGATGATCCAGTTCACCACAATATCACCCAGATCATTGATACAGATGACAAACAGTAACAGACCTGGCCCCGATCCCTGCGGCTCTCCACTAGTCACAGGTAACCATCCACCACCAGTCTCTGGCTTCTCTCAAAAAGCCAATGTCTAATCCAATTTAGTTCCTCATCTTGAATTTGCTACGAACTGTAACATTTTAGAAATAAACCAGCAGCAGGAGATTTCACAGAGTCCAGTTTTAATGTTAAAACCACTATCTTTATTAGTACCTGCTTATAATATCATAACTTAACCAAGATAAACTAATGTTAACAGTGTTACGTGTATATGTGTGTAAATATAGCTCCCAAACTAAGTTGAGCTTGGGGAAACAAAGCTTAGAGTCCTGAGATGGTAAAGTAGGAAAGTTCAGTTCATCCACGGAATGAATGATAGGAGAGAGATATTTGTAATCCAGAGTGAAACGTAGGGAAGAGGTAATTACGAAGTATTCCACAGATGGTAAAACAAGATAACAGTCGCTGTAGATCTTGTCCATCGTGTTGTACCAAATCCACATACCCAAAGTGATGTCACAGGGATATCGCCTTCGAGGGATTACCACAATATAATTCAATGTTTTTTCTTCTTTTATATATATATATATATATAGATGATTGTAAGACGTATTGCTCCAGGAGTTGGATCCTAATGATTTTTTTTCTTTTGTAGTTAGTGTTTTTTTTTCTTCTTTTTTTTAGTTAGTTAGGATATCCCAAACAAAATCCACTCCTTTGGATTATACGAAGTGACAGTCCCACATTCATTGTGCACCGTGTGCCAATAGTTAACCCCACCTTTTGGGTTTAAAAGAGTTTCAAACCATCGCAGTGACCAGCTGAAGTTTCAGCAGCCGGTCGTCTTCTCTCTCTCTCTCGACTGTGACTGTCTGTGTCCTTGTTTTAAAGTTAAACAAGCTGCGAGTCAGTCAGTGAACAACATCACAGTCCCGCCTCATTTAGGCCCTCTTAAAGTGACAATCCACAGTAAACGAAACCTGTGGGTTCGTAACAAATGGCATGCGACTTCCCGGCCACCCTCCTATCTGGGACCTTGTCAAACACCTTGCTGAAGTCCATTTAGACAATATCCACTGCCTTGCCTTCATCCCAGTTTCCCGGTAACTTCCTGGAAAACTCTACAAGATTGGTTAGACATGACCTACCATGCTCAAAGCCATTCTGACTATCCCTAATCAGTCCGTATCTATCTAAAAACTCATACATCCAGTCCCTTAGAATACCCCCCAATAACTTTCCCACTACAGGTGTCAGGCTCATCAGCCTACAATTTCCTAGTTTATTTTTAGACCCTTTCTTGAACAGTGGGACAACATGGTCTATCCCCCAGTCCTCTGGTACCTCACCTGTCGCTAAGGATGATTTGAATAGCTCTACTAGGGCCCCAGCAAATTCTGCACTTGCCTCCCACAGGGAACACCTCATCAAGCCCTGGAGATTTATCTGCCCTAATTTGCCTCAAGACAGCAGACACCTCCTCCTCTGTAATCTGTACAGGGCCCATGAAGTTGAAGCCCTTAGTTCTAGAGACTCGGTGTCCATCTCCCGAGTAAATACAGATGCAAAAAAATGTCCATTTACGATCTCCCCCATCAGTCTTGGCTCCACTCTAATCTTCAGAGGACCAGATTTGTCCCTTGCAATCCTTTTGCTCTCAATATATCTGTAAAACCCCTTAGGATGGTCCTTCCCCTTGTCTGTTAGGGCAGCCTCGTGCCTTCTTTTAGCCCTCTAGATTTCTGTTACTCCCGCACCTTCCCGCACAATGTGCAGGACAATGGGCCCTTCAGGGCAGCTCTACTCCTCTGCACACCCTCACCTCCCACGGAGGCATGTCTGTCCACAAGGGCGTTGCTGGGATTCCCTCCCATCAGGCCGTGACTGCTGTCTGTTGTACCCCGGTGCTCTGGAGTCATTCTGCAAGATCTTGGTGCAAATTGTTTCACCTTAAGTTTCTCCGTCCTGGTATCCACTACGCTGGTGTAGAAAGGGACACACAAAGCAAGTCTTCCTGATACCTTAACGCATAAACAGAAGCCTTCTCAATTTAGGTTACCGGCAATAAATTTTAAAACCTTTCTCTGTAACTGTAGCACATACTTCTGCTTTACCACTTCAAGCTTGTCTAGATATATTACATACGAAATCCTTTTTATATATTTCAGTGCAACTGACAGAAATAAATCGACACCTGCCAAAGTTCGCATTCAATTTCACTTTTCTTAGATGGTTCTGAGTCCCAAACCCAGGTGCTTCAATCCCCAACTACCTTACAGCAGCTCAGCAAATTAATATGTCTCTCTTCTGCTCAAAAGCAAGTCAGGTAGTAATATTCAAAAGTTGGGGGGGGGCTAGAAACATTATAATTTAAAATCAAGGTATTCTGGAAAAGTCGAAACTTGGTTTCACAAACACAAGAAAATTTGCGGATGCTGGAAATCCAAAGCAACACACACAAAATTGCTGGACTAATTCAGCAGGATCTGTGGAAAAGTCCGAAGCGACACACGCAAAATGCTGGAGGAACTGTCCTGATGAAGGGTCTCGGCTCGAAACGTGGACAGTTTACTCTTTTCCATAGATGCAACCCGCCCTACCGAGTTCCTCCAGAATGTTGTGTGTGTTGCGAAGAACCAAGTTTCCAACTCTTCCGAAGGCGGATGTCGGATAGTTAACCCAAGATGCCCCGCGCGCCAGAAACCGCTCTATTGATCAACCGCACCCCGTAATGTCCGACGAACCCACAGCACTGCGCCTGCTCGGAAGTCCGGGTCCCGCTCCGCCGCAGATTCCGCGCCCTGGCGCCTGAGCGGAGCACACAGCCGCGGGGCGGGGGTCGCCAGCGGGGACCGGTCGAGCTCAGCGGGGTCCATGGCGAAACACCGGCGATTCGGGCCGCGCACTCGGGGAAACAGAGTCCGCCGCTCCCCGATTGGCGATCCGAGACCCCACGTGACCACAGCACCCGCCCCACTTTGTGACGTTGCGACAACGCTCCTTGATTTACAGGCACTTTCACCAATCCGGGCGCTTGTAAGACTCAGCCCTCCCTTCGTCATCCAGCCAGCTTTTAATAAAAATAATAGAGATATTAGAAGTTTGTTTCAAAAATACATTATTTCTATTCCTAAGGCTGTTAGTTTCTGGAATAGTCGCTTGGGGAATCTGAGGTGGAGGCGTATTTGGGGCTTATTTAATAACTTTTTATTGAGGAATAAAATTAAAGAAATTTATTTTAAAATTATACATAGATATCATCTAACCAATGTTTATTTGACAAGATTTAATTCTGATATTGAAACTAACTGTTCTTTTTTGTGGTTTATATCTAGAGGGTTTATTTCATCTGTTTTGGGATTGTGAATATGTTAAAACTTATTAGGTTGATGTTTGTTAATTTATAGATCAATATATCAATGTGGATTTTACTTTTTGTTTTGAAAATGTTTTATTTGGGTTTACTAATAATACAAAATCTCACAGGGATCATTTCTTTATCATAAACCTTTTGTTAATTTACAGCAAATTTTATATCCATAAATGCAAATATAACAATAAGTAACCTTCATTTAATATTTTTTTACGTCAGACTTCAAACTATACATTAATAGTCTGAAAACTTCCCATAACCAGAAAGCTGTAAAGATGGTACAAATTTGTCAACGTTTGGGGTTATATCTGTAAATGTTTTGTCTTGTGACTCCCTTTAGATACAGTTTCTTCTGTCCAGCAATATTTAGAATAGATTTTCCTTTTTGTTTGTATATTTAAAGTTAATAGTTATGTATTTGTTGTTGTGTGTTTTCCTGGCTTTGTTAGCATATGCTCAGTATTTTTGTTTTTGTTTGTGTTCAATAAAAATTAAAATGTAAAAAAAAGCGTAACCCAGATCGGTCGACGGAGGTGGCAGACCCAGTGCTAGACACCTATCAATGGGCCCAGTTATCGAATTAGTACTGGAATTTGTTTATTATTGTCATGCGTACCGAGTTACAGTACAAAGCCTGGAATGCATGCATTGCCTATGTACAAAGCTATGCGAGAGTTAAACACCTTCACAAGACGGAAGCTTTCTTCAGGGTTTTTAAATGAGATCCTACTTGTAGAACCGCGGAAAGTTAAATTAAAATATGCATTGAATTCGCTGTTGTTCGCATGATTTGATTTTTTTTTCTCCTTCTCTTGCACGTCTGCCAACCGCCTGTAAACTTTACAAGGTATCGGCAAAATACAGTCACAGCACTGGACACAGAACTAGACAGCAGTTATATATTTAATGGAGGTAGGAAATTCTATCTCCTAAGATCCAACGTATCAGGCATTCAGCCCAGAAGAGCCAATGGAACTCTGTTTCTACTGATATCAACCCTGACGATCATGCCACAAGCGGGCCCCAAGGTAATCAGCTCACCCTCTCCTCATGGCTAACTACCCTGGCATTTCTTGCTGACACCCCCCCCCCCCCCCCCGGCCAACCAGGGATCTCATCACAACCGGTATCTTTGAAGTGGGAGCAGTTAAAGACTATGTAGAAAGAATGTTTTCAAGACCAGTCTCTGAGACTGTCCTTTTTAAACCAAAGACTTAATGAAATGATCATTTAGTTTCAGTAGTTAAGTCTGACAACCTATGGGTGCCAGGCAAGGAGACCTCTGGCCTCTAGAGGCCAAATTCTTTCAGTATAGACATCACTTCCTGTACATAAGCTTTTATTTTAATATAATTTCATTTACTGGTTAGTTTTGACTTGATTTGAAGCGCACGGTGGGAAGACATTCATCACTGTCCATTTTTATTTGCCCTTGAAATAGCAATATCTGACAGTCTTAAGTTATTTTGGTAATGTTGGTAAACATTGAGGAGATATATTTTGAAGAAAATATCATGTTTATCATTTATCACTATTAAGATACCACTGTACCACGAGTTTACCCTTGCTTACACAGCAGAGTTATGCAGTGTGGCGTGTGTCTATTACCTTGGTTAACACCAGTTGTTAGAATAATCGATAGTATTAGTATATTCAGGTGGGCAACCATTCTGTATTGAAGTACATTTATTATCAAAGAACGTATAAATTGTACAAACTTGAGATTTGCTTGCTCACATGTAGCCGCAAAGCAAGAAACCTGAAAGAACCCAATTCAAGAGAAAAAAATTAAAATCTAAACTGAATTTACCCTCCCCCCCCCAAAAAACTCAAACAATATCAAAAAGTCTTAATGCTTTTCAGAAAGTCAAATCACACTCATACACATTATGATGGCAGGTATATCCTCATAAATGTTCCATGTTGGACTGTGTCTGTGCCAAAGATCTTAATTCAGCAACCAGATGTTTCCTTTGTACCTGATAGGAAATGCATTCAAACAAGATATGTTGACAAGTACACTCCCTACAAATGCTGGTATTAATCCTGAACAAGGAATTATTTGAGCAACACACATCAAAGTTGCTGGTGAACACAGCAGGTCAGGCAGCATCTCTAGGAAGAGGTACAGTCGACGTTTCAAGCCGAGACCCTTCGTCAGGACTAACTGAAGGAAGAGTTAGTAAGAGATTTGAAAGTGGGAGGGGGAGGGGGAGATCCAAAATGATAGGAGAAGACAGGAGGGGGAGGGATGGAGCCAAGAGCTGGACAGGTGATTGGCAAAGGGGATATGAGAGGATCATGGGGCAGGAGGCCTAGGGAGAAGGAAAAGGGGGAGTGGGGGGAAACCCAGAGGATGGGCAAGGGGTATAGTCAGAGGGACAGAGGGAGAAAAAGGAGAGAGAGAGAAAAAGAATGTGTGTATATAAATAAATAAATAATGGATGGCGTATGGGGGGAGGTGGGGCATTAACGAAAGTTAGAGAAGTCGATGTTCATGCCATCAGGTTGGAGGCTACCCAGACGGAATATAAGGTGTTGTTCCTCCAACCTGAGTGTGGCTTCATCTTTACAGTAGAGGAGGCCGTGGATAGACATGTCAGAATGGGAATGGGATGTGGAATTAAAATGTATGGCCACTGGGAGATCCTGCTTTCTCTGGCGGACAGAGCATAGGTGTCCACCAGAGATAGAATTAATTATTTGACCTAGTATGTTCAATACGTCAATTTGTAAGTATAATTTCTTCCCCGTTTCACCCATCGTCCAGCTGAGTTCCCACTTTCCTGTGAATTTCATCTAAATGCCATCCTCCCTTTTCCTCATCAAGTCAAGTCAAGTCACTTTTTATTGTCATTTCGACCATAACTGCTGGTACAGTACACAGTAAAAACGAGACGTTTTTCAGGACCATGGTGCTACACGAAACAATACAAAAACTACACTGAACTACGTAAAACAACACAAAAACTACATGAGACTACAGACCTACCCAGGACTGCATAAAGTGCACAAAACAGTGCAGGCATTACAATAAATAATAAACAGGACAATAGGCACAGTAGAGGGCAGTAGGTTGGTGTCAGTCCAGGCTCTGGGTATTGAGGAGTTTGATGACTTGGGGAAAGAAACTGTTACATAGTCTGGTCGTGAGAGCCTGAACGCTTCGGTGCCTTTTGCCAGATTGCAGAAGGGAGAAGAGTTTGTATGAGGGGTGCGTGTGGTCCATCATAATGGTGTTTGCTCTATGGATGCAGCGCGTGGTGTAAATGTCTGTAATGGTGGGAAGGGAGACCCTGACGATCTTCTCAGCTGACTTCACTATCTGCTGCAGGGTCTTGCGATCCGAGATGGTGCAATTTCTGAACCAGGCAGTGATGCAGTTGCTCAGGATGCTCTCAATACAACCTCTGTAGAATGTGGTGAGGATGGGGGGTGGGAGATGGACTTTTCTCAGCCTTCGCAGAAAGTAGAGACGCTGCTGGGCTTTCTTTGCTATGGAGCTGGTGTTGAGGGACCAGGTGAGATTCTCCGCCAGGGGAACACCAAGAAATTTGGTGCTCTTAATGATCTCTACAGAGGAGTCGTCGATGTTCAGCGGAGAGTGGTCGTTCCGTGTCCTCCTGAAGTCAACAACCATCTCTTTTGTTTTGTTCACATTCAGAGACAGGTTGTTGGCTCTGCACTGGTCCGTTAGCCGCTGCACCTCCTCTCTGTATGCTGACTCGTCCCAGCTTTGTTGCCGCCGTGATTGAACAGACTCTTAATTCTGGCTTTCACCTCCCACTCAGGCAAAGGCACCAATACATTTATATGATTAATTTTAAGTGGTTGCTTGGCTGGGGCGGTGGCCATCTCGTTTTCTTCAACCGCAGCATCGACGGGGACCCATAAGTTGAAAGTTCACAGTTTGGTTGTCATTCAACCACACACGAACACAGCCAAACGGAAACAGCGTTACTCCGGGGCCAAGGTGCAAAACACAGAGCCAACAGTCACACATGGCACAAGGCACGTACAAGATATCAGCCAACTACAGTCACACAAAAATGAAAAGGAACAAGATCCCGTGTCTATGTGTGTGGGAATGGTCGGCAGTCGAACACAGCACAGCCTGTCTTCTGCTGAATGAACACTGGGGGGCAGCATCGGCGCCAGCTTGGACTCCGTGCCGCACATCTCGGGCACTCCGGTGGGGCGCACTGACTCCGACCGCGGCCGCTGTCTGAACCCTCACTACAACCGAGACCTATATACTTGGATATAGAAGCCTGGAGCCCGCAGCCTCGACAGGTGATGTCCATTCTCAAGAAGCCGCACACATCATAGTACAATAGTCTCTGCTTTATTATTTTGTACATCATTTTTCTGTATATTATCAGTTAAGTCTGCACACTGCTAACTGTGTTTTTAAAAGCTGCTGCTGTAACGAAAGAATTTCCCTCTCGGGATCAATAAAGTACTTTATAATTAGATTATAAACACACGCAGTCCTCTTTTATTGTCATTTAGTAATGCATGCATTAAGAAATGATACAATATTTCCTCCGGTGTGATATCACAAAACACAGGACAGACCGAGACTGAAAAAACTGACAAAACCACATAATTATAACATATAGTTACGACAGTGTAACAATACCATAACTTGATGAAGAAGTCCATGAGCACAGTAAAAGTTCAAAGTCTCTCAAATGTCCCACATCTCATGCAGATGAGAGAAGGAAGAAAACTCTCCCTGCCATGCCCGACCACAGTCCGACTCTGAGTCGTCCGAAAACTTCGAGCCTCTGAATCAGCTCTCTGACACCGAGTACTGAGCGCCACCTCTGTCCAAACGATTCGACCTCAATCTTGGCCGCCAACAGCAGGCAAAGCCGGGGATTTTGAGGCCCACCCTCCGAAAGATTCCCGACCGCGCAGTAATGACAGCAGCGAACGAGCATTACAGAAATTTCTCCAGATGTTCCTCTGTATTTTCACGCCCGCCTCCATCAAATCAGAATTGTCCACGGCCCCTATTTAACAGATATGATATCATTTTTCACCAGAGGGCTGCGCACGCGCGGCGCGCTGCTCTCTCTCCTCCCACCTAATAAATATTATTATTATTATTATTATTATTATTAAGAATGTCTGGCCTACAATTTGAAGTACCTGTTTTAACTGACAACAAATCAGAGCACAGAAGTAACACAACCTTCAACCCATTCCAAGGCTAAAACGATAACAACCATCTCAGAGGTGAATATTGATATCTTGACTGATAATCTTTTCTTAGTAGTCACCTGAAACTTTGGAACAGAGGCAGGAATGTCTGAACGAGCTGTCACTCGATCTTTTAAATCATCTGTGTAGATGTGAAAGAAGCCATGATAGCTGCCTTCAAAGGATTCAAGGGTTTGTTTATTATCGAAGTATACAAATCTGAAATTCTTCTTCTCCAGATAGCCATGGAACCAAGAAAAAAAAAGAACAGCAACACAACAATTGATCCCCAAAATTTCCCTCCTTCCCGCACAAGACAAACAAAGAAACAAAAATGGAAGACACATCAACCCCCAAATCACCCGCCCCCCCCGCTGCACACACAAAAAAGAGAAAAATTGGGTCAAAGTAGTCTCGAGACTGAAAAAGAAGTCCCTATACACACCCAAGTTGCAGAAAACTTTGATAACATCCTCCGGGCGAAGCCGCAGGCCACACAGCCTTCCCTCTCCGACAGCAGAGGATCCCACCAGCGGTCAAAAGGCAGGTGGCTGGTGCCTGCCTTCCACATTTGCCTCGACATTTCAATCTCTCTCATCGTCTTAATCGGCGAAATGGAGTCGAAGATTGGCTCGTACTCACTGCCCCCCAGAATCCCCTCGGAGACAGCAAAGTGCCGCCACACCCAAACGATCTCCAAAGTGCAAGTCACAGACTCCAACAATTCCAGAAACACATTCCAGATGATAAACAGACGTAAAACACCGAAAGGCAGCAACATAAATAGTTTTGTGGTCTACCCAGAAGATGTCAACCGTGGGAGCAGGCGTCATCTTGACCGGAAGAACAAGATGCATATGTTGCTGGGCCTCCTGTGAAAATCAATCTTCTTCTTGATCTTGAAAGCCTAAATCTTCCGCAGATGAAAGGAAAAACCATGAAAGAGTGACGGAAAGGGGTCGTACCGTGTTAAAGAATTTCAACCCCTACTGTGTTAAAGAGTTTCAACCCATACGGTGTTAAAGAGTTTCAACCCATACGGTGTTAAAGAGTTTCAACCCCTACCGTGTTAAAGAGTTTCAACCCCTACTATATTAAAGAATTTCAACCCCTACTGTGTTAAAGAATTTCATCCCCTACTGTGTCAAAGAATTTCAACCCCTACCGTGTTAAAGAAATTCAGCCCCTACCGTATTAAAGAATTTCAACCCCTACCGTGTTAAAGAAATCCAACCCCTACCGTGTTAAAGAATTTCAACTCATATCGTATTAAAGAATTTCAACCCGTATTATATTAAAGAATTTCAACCCACACCATATTAAGGAATTTCAAAACCAATAATGCTTCAAATCCAATAACCATATAAACATACAATACCAAATATCACCTCTCCCCGGTGATGTCTGACCAGCAACATTCATAGTCCTTTTAAAGTCAGACAACATGTTCGACATCCAAGTAAGAACTGAAACATAAACAACAGGAATTCTGCAGATGCTGGAAATTCAAGCAACACACATAAAAGTTGCTGGTGAACGCAGCAGGCCAGGGTCTCGGCCTGAAACGTCGACTGCACCTCTTCCTAGAGATGCTGCCTGGCCTGCTGTGTTCACCAGCAACTTTTATGTGTGTTGCAAGAACTGAAACATTCTTTTTCTCAGCATTGCTTGCCAACCTCGTTTCTCTATAAGACCTCTCTTCTTTACTTAAATTGCCCAAACTATATACACTGACATATGCTTTTGCTAATAATTCTGCTTTTTCAGAGTCAGTAACTGCAACTTTCTTCCCACCATACAAAACTGGTAACGCGTCAAGTTTTCTAACTCCCCCCGTTTTCTGTGTCAAACCCCAAACTTCCCCGACCTGGATCTCTTTCCCAATTCTATATCAGTACGTTCTCCAATATATTTTCTTTGCCCTACTCATGAACTTTCTGATCACAAGCAAGAGAAAATCTGCCCATGCTGAAATTCTGAGCAATACGCAGTGTTACGTACCCTGTAACTGGGTTGCCAAACCAGCAGAAATGGACACTTAGTTGGAGTCTGGTTAACAGAATCTAATAAAGTTTTATTAAAGAAATAAGTAACACAGTACTCTAATCGTACGGATATAAATGCAACAGGTTAGCAATGATAGAACACACATGTACACAGAACTAGGATAATAGGAATCAATCAAGCTCTATCGCAGTCTAGGGGTAAAATGATCAGTCTCAAGTGACGCAGAGTTCAGTTCAACTTAGTACAGTTTGCAGTAATCGCTGTTGTGCCATTGGAGAGAGAGAGAGATAATATACAAATCTGATTCAGACAGACCTTTGATGTTCTTCGCAGTTAGCTTTCGGGCAAACCCTTTTAATGTCTTCTGAGGTCACCGACTGTGACCCCTCTGTTCCGGATACGACCGTTCTTCCGCAGTGAACCCGGCACCCAGGCAAGGGCGGACACACACACCAGGTTCCCAACGACCGTACCCTTTTCACCCTGTGCGTCTATGGTTGGTTCCTGCGACCAGACCTCCAAACTCACACCAACTTGTGGGGGCACACCGCTCTTCCAGGGTCTCGTTATCTCCTGATCTCGTGGTGTGTGTCGTGCCTTAGCGAGCCTGTTCTTTTTATCCCCCTGCTGGGGTATCGCCTGTTCATCAAACTTCAAGCAGTTCAGGTTCAAAGCAACCGGTCTGTCAATATTCTGAAATGTGTTTCTTTCTCGTTAATCTCTCTCTTCTCTCTTATTAGCATTTTGAATGTTCCTCCATTGTCTCCCTTATCTCTCTCATCAGCATCAATCTTCTGATAACTTGGTTTGTCATCACAACGGAAACTGCTGGAGGAACTCAGCAGGCCAGGCAGCATCAGTGGAAAAGTCCTGCTGAAGGTTCTCGGCCTGAGACGTTGATTGTTTATTCCTTTACTGCTTTCTATAGATGCTGCCTGGCCGGCTCAGCTCCTCCAGCATTTCGTGTGTGTTGTTCACCACATTTCTCACTGTAGCTTGAGCTCTCTTATATAGCGTGAAAGATGATTAGGAGTGACCCTGCCTAACTTCGCTAAAAGTTTAATTCTTCTCCTTCACAGCTCTTTTTCCTTCATCCATCTACCAGGAATAATCTCTCCCTTCATCACCTCCCAACAACAATCTGGGAATTGATTCCTTAGCTAGTGAGCTGAGTGCAGAGCACAAAGTATTATTACGCAACTTGATATCCCCCAAAACCAAATCTACTTTCACGTAAATCATCGAATATGTCCCAATTTGCCTTTTCAACATTTCATCTAGGGTTCTGAGACACAAGTATTCCCATTGTAGAGATAATGGGGGGAATGATTGCTCTCCACTGTTTTATCATTATACACCTCCCAGTTACACACCCTTGCAATATCCCCAGATACCAATGTGAGGTCTATTGCAGAAACAGTGTTAGTGAGTTGCTTTATTCTTTCCTTCTACCATCATTCCAGCTCACCATACTCTTTTCTTCCAGAAAGTCTTCCTGCACCACCCCATCACTACATCGTCTCAGCACTACGAGCATTATAAATCCCGAACCATATGACTCTACTTTCCCCACTTCCGCCCACACTTTCCAAATATATCAGGGGTACACATATGTTTTGGTCTTGTTCTATATTGGAACAGTTCTGGAAGTCAGTTTTTTCAACAATTTCTAAAGCACTTAAAATTAATCTACAACCTCATAAATTAACTGTGCTTTTTGGAATAATTCCTTAAAATATTCATGGTATTTCTGTGTCTGACCAACATGTTATTGCACTCAGGTTGGAGGAACAACACCTTATATTCTGTCTGGGTAGCCTCCAACCTGATGGCATGAACATCGACTTCTCTAACTTCCGCTAAGGCCCCACCTCCCCCTCGTACCCCATCTGTTACTTATTTTTATGCACAGATTCTTTCTCTCACTCTCCTTTTTCTCCCTCTGTCCCTCTGAATATACCCCTTGCCCATCCTCTGGGTCCGCCCCCCCCTTGTCTTTCTTCCCGGACCTCCTGTCCCATGATCCTCTCGTATCCCCTTTTGCCTATCACCTGTCCAGCTCTTGGCTCTATCCCTCCCCCTCCTGTCTTCTCCTATCATTTTGGATCTCCCCCTCCCCCTCCAACTTTCAAATCCCTTACTCACTCTTCCTTCAGTTAGTCCTGACGAAGGGTCTCGGCCTGAAACGTCGACTGCACCTCTTCCTAGAGATGCTGCCTGGCCTGCTGCGTTCACCAGCAACTTTGATGTGTGTTGCTTGAATTTCCAGCATCTGCAGAATTCCTGTTGTTTATGTTATTGCATTTGTTACATTGATAGCTAGGAGGGCCATTTTGTTGAAGTGGAAGGATACATCAGCTCCCACTTTGTCACAATGGTTCTCTCAAGTGATGGTATGTCTTAGTTTGGAGAAAATTAGAAGCTGAACCTTTGAACCTTTATTTGATTTTGAGAAAAGATGGGGCTTATTTGCTCGTTATTATCATTTGAGCTAATTTAATATAATTTTTCCACGATCTAATTGTAAATTTTTTGGTATATTTTCTTTTCTTGCTGGCGGTTTGATGTTTATTTTTAGAAGCTTTTTGTATGATGCATGGCTCCGGGGTTGTACACCTAATGGGTTCTCTTTTTTCCTCACTTTTCTGCTTAGCAGGTTTTTTTTGTTATCACAAAATTTTTTTCAATCTTTAAGTTAATGTCTTTTCTGAGACATTGTAAGTGTTGTTACTTCAATGTACTCATGTTAATTTTTCTGTATAACATAACAATAAAAAGATTTGAAAAGAAACAAATATATCAGGGGTTAACCTTTCCCAGCAGTTATAAAAATGTATGATCTGTACTTCACTATTTTCTCCAAAATTTCCACCACAAATGACTCATGAACGGCTCCGATTTCCGTAACTCTATGTGCTGTCCGGTTTTTGACAAAGGTAGCCACTCCACCCCCGTCACCCCATTTTCAAATCGTGTTTTGCATCAACGTAACCTTGTATTTGTCTACCGAAGCAACAGACCCACAGCAGAAGCATCTCGTCGGCTCCTCACTCAATCCTGGAGCATCTGGACAGCAAAGATGCAAACATCAGGATGCTCTTTACCGACTACAGCTCGGCATTCAATACCATCATCTAATCAATAAGCTTCAAAAACCTTGGCCTCAGTACCTCTTCATGCAATTGGATCCTGGATTTCCTCACTGGCAGACCCCGGTCAGTTGCGATTGGCAACAACACCTCCACCACGATCTCCATCAGCACAGGTCCACCACTGGGCTGTGTGCTTGGCCCCCTGCTCGACTCACTGTATAACCATGACTGTGAGGCCAAGCACAGCTCCAAGGCCGTATCGAAGTTTGCTGATGACACCGCCGCTAGGCTGAACCAGTATATAAGAGGGAGATTGGAAATCTGGCCGAGTGGAGCCACGACGACAACCTCCCACTCAACGTCAGCAAGACCAAGGAGCTGATTACTGACTTTGGGAGAGGGAAACCGGAGGTTCAGGAACCAGTTCTCATTGGAGGATCAGAGGTGGAGAAGATCCACAACTTCTCCAATAATTCCTTGGTGTTATTACTTCAGAGGACCTGTCCTGGACTGAGAATGTACGTGCAATTATGAAGAAAGCACTGCAGTGCCTCTACTGTCTTAGGAATTTGCGGAGATTTGACATGACATATAGAACTTTGACAAACCTCTATAGTTGTGTAGTGGAGAGTATATTGATTGGCTGCATCACAGCCTGGTATGGAAACACCAATGCCCTTGGACAGAAGATCGTGCAATGGGTAGATGATACAGCCCAGTCCATCACGGATAAACCCTTCTGCAGCATTGCGATGCTGAGGATGGTCTACGAGTCTGTGGTGGCCAGTGTGATCATGTTTGCTGTTGTGTGCTGGGGCAGCAGGCTGAGGGTAGCAGACACCAACAGAATCAACAAACTCATTCGTAAGGCCAGTGATGTTGTGGGGATGGAACTGGACTCTCTCACAGTGGTGTCTGAAAAGAGGATGCTGTCCAAGTTGCATGCCATCTTGGACAATATCCCATCCACTACATAATGGACTGGGTGGGCACAGGAGTACATTCAGCCAGAGACTCATTCCACCGAGATGCAACACAGAGCATCATAGGAAGTCATTCCTGCCTGTGGCCATCAAACTTTACAACTCCTCCCTTGGAGGGTCAGAAACCCTCAGCCTATAGGCTGGTCCTGGACTTATTTCCATCTGGCATAATTTACATATTACTATTTAATTATCTATGGTTTTATATTGCTATATTCATACTCTATTCTTGGTTGGTGCAACTGTAACAAAACCCAATTTCCCTCGGGATCAATGAAGTATGTCTTTCTATCTATCTATCATTAAGCTCGTCTACATAGAGTGCTGTTACAGGAAAGCAGCATCCATCATCAGGCCCCCACCACCCAGACATGCTCTCTTTTCACAGCTACAATCAGGAAGAAGGTACAGGAGCCTCAGGTCCCACACCAGCAGGTTCAGGAACAGTTATTATCCCTCAACCAACAGGTTCTTCAACCAAAGGGGTTAACTTCACTCAATTTCACTTGCCCCATCATTGAAATGTTCCCACAACCTATGGACTCACTTTCAAGGACTCTCCATCTCATGATCTTGATATTTATTGCTCATTTTTAATTTATTATTATTTCTTTCTTTTTGTATTTGCACAGTTTGCTCACTGGTTAACCACCCAAGTTGATGTGATCTTTCATTGGTTCTATTAGAGTTATTATTCTATGCATTTATTCAGTATGCCCACAAGAAAAAGAACCTCACAGTTACATATGGAGACATATATATCCATATATATTTTGATAATAAACTTAACTTCGAACTTTAAACTCAGACAAGATTTCAATCAGGTTTCCTGTACACACAAAACATCCGGTTTATTGGGTAAATGTTCAACAAATTTCTTAAATTCATGACCATTAGCTAACAAAATTCTAGTTTTCCATTGTAAGATTAGAAAAGTCATTAACAACCCTCACTTTGAAGTCTCAACATTATTTACTTCTCCCTGTGAGACATCCATAATAACTTCCAGAGTTAAGTCTCTTTTAGCTCTAGATATTTTTCTGCTGCTTTTAATACAATTCTATTGTTTCCATCCTGCTTTCAGTTGCTGTAGAGTTCACAGCACCTGCCATGAAAGTGACAAACTTTGTCAACAACCAGAGAATCCTTTATCATACGGTCATCCACTTTACAGACTGTCTTCAAGCTATTCATATTCTGGATACAAACAGGTCTCATTGACTTTCTGCAGAGCGTCTGCATATGGTATGCCCATTCTCAGCCGAACACGTTGCATTTCCACAGCTTTCTTACATACAGGACACTCTGCGTGAGCAGAGGTAGGTTCTCCTCCTAATGCCTTCTCCACAATGGCCATAAACAGGTTCCCCACCTCATCTACCCACAGCTGCTACATGGCCAAACTTCTGGCACTGAAAACTTCTCAGAGGGGGCAAGTGGACTCAAATAACTCATATAACTGCTCCACAATCTCCTTCAGCGTAGGTGCACCACAAGGCTCAGACCCCTGCCTCTACTCGCTTTCCACTTGGCACAGCTCCAGCTTGCAGTAGGACAATCAAAGGTGGTGACGAATCAGCATACGGGAGGGGGACTGAAAATCTGGCTGAGTGGTGTCACAACAACAACCCCTCACTCGATGTCAGCAAGACCGAGGAGGTGGCTATTGATTTCAGATGGAGGAAACCTGGGATCCATGAGCTAATCCTCATTGGGGGGGGGGTGGAATCAGAGGTGGAGAGGGTCAGCCAACTTTAAATCCCTCAGTGTTATTATTTCAGCGGATCTCTGTCCTGGGTTCCGCACGTAAATGCCATTACACAGAAAGCACGCCGGTGCCTCTACTCAGAGGTTTACAGAGATTCTGCATGTCATCTAAAACTTCGACAAACTTCTAGAGTTGTGTGCTTTAGAGCACATTGACTGGTTAAATCACGGCCTGGTATGGAAACACCAATGCCCTTAGATGGAAAATCCTACGAAAAGTAGTGGACGCGGTCCTGTCCGTCACGGGTAAAGCCCTCCCCACCATCGAGCAAATCTGGATGGAACACAGTCGTAGGACAGCAGCATCTGTCATCAGGGACCCCCACCACCCAGGACATGCTCTCTTCTTGCTGCTGCCACCAGGATGCAGGTACAGGAGCCCCAGGACTCAGACCACCAGGTTTAGGAAGATATTCCCCCTCAACCGTCTGATTCTTGAAGCAGACGGAATAACTTCACTCAACTTTACTTGCCCCATCACTGAACTATCCCCACAACCTCTGGACTCACTTTCAAGGACTCCATCTCACGTTCTCGATATTTATTGCTTATTTATTTATTATTATTATTATTTTATCTTTCTTTTTGCATTTGCAAAGTTGATTGCTTTTGTTTTGCACATTGATTGTTGTCCATCCTGTTGGGTGCGGTCTTTCATTGATTCTACTGAGCTTCTTGTATTTACTGTGAATGCCCACAAGAAAATGAACCTCAGGGTTGTACATAGTGACACACGTGTACTTTGATAATAAATTTACTTTGAACCCTATCCCATAACTTCTTTCCGTCAAATTTAATCAACGCCGATAAGCTCTGTTCTTTCTCCACAATGAAACACATTCAAACATTCAGCATTCACAGCTCCTCCTCTGACTGAATTATTTTTAACTTGGTCCATGGATACATCTAAAGGCACTCCAGAGAATACTCCCCAAAGCCACTGTTGTTCCATATAATTTCTTAGTGTTACTTTCCTCCCTCCCAAGGCTTCTAACCCCAAACCTTTATCACTTTGCTAACTATCTTTGCAAAATACTCAGAATCAAATTTATCATCACTGGCCTGTGTCGTGAAATTTGTTAACATAGCAGCAGCAGTTCAAAGCAATGCATAACACAGAAGAAAAAAACAAAATAATACTAATAATAAATAAGTAAATCAATTACAGTATACGTATATTGAATAGATTAAAAATTGTGCAAAACACAGAAATACTCTATATTAAAAAAGTGAGGTAGTGTCCAAGGGTTCAATATCCATTTAGGAATCGGATGGCAGAGGGGAAGAAGCTGTTCCTCAATCGCTGAGTGTGTGACTTCAGGCTTCTGTACCTCCTACCTGATGGTAGCAGTGAGAAAAGGGCATGTCCTGGGTGCTGGATGTCCTTAATAATAGACACTGCCTTTCTGAGACACCGCTCCCTGAAGATGTCCTGGGTACTTTGTAGGCTAGTACCCAAGATGGAGCCTACTAAACTTATAACCTTCTGCAGCTTCTTTCAGTCCTGTGCAGTAGCCCCTCCATACCAGACAGTGATGCAGCCTGTCAGAATGCTCTCCATGGTACAACTATAGAAGTTTTTGAGTGTATTTGTTGACATGCCAAATCTCTTCAAACTCCAAATGAAGTATAGTCACTGTCTTGCCTTCTTATAACTGCATTGATATGTTGGGACCAGGTTAGACCCTCAGAGATCTTGACACCCAGGAACTTGAAACTGCTCACTCTCTCCAATTCTGATCCCTTTATGAGGATTGGTATGTGTTACTTCATCTTACCCCTCCTGAAGTCCACAATCAGCTCTTTCGTCTTACTGACGTTGAGTGCCAGGTTGTTGCTGTGGCACCACTCCACTAGTTGACATATCTTGCTCCTGTATGTCCTCTCATTTCCACCTGAGATTCTACCAATAATGGTTGTATCATCAGAAATTTATAGATGGTATTTGAGCTGTGCCTAGCCACACAGTCATGTGTATGCAGAGAGTAGAGCAATGGGCTAAGCACACACCTGAGGTGCGCCAGTGTTGATAGTCAGTGAAGAGGAGATGTTATCATCAATCCACACAGACTGTGGTGCTCTGGTCAGGAAGTCGAGGATCTAATTGCAGAGGGAGGTACAGAGGCCCAGGTTCTGCAACTTCTCAATCAGGATTGTGGGAATGATGGTATTAAATGCTGAGCTAAGAGCATGCTATCTCTTCAAAGTTTTTGCACTCACAATATTTCCCAATTTTTTTTTCTGAAACTCTTCATCTAATTGGATTGATATCATAAACAGGCCCTCATTCAAAACTCAACAAAATCTTAAACTCTTCCTTCCTTCTTTTATTTTGGGCCTGTTTACTGCTTTCGCCACCGGACAATAAGCCACTACAACCCTCAATTCACGGCTTCTATTTCCGTTTCCCAGAAACCCGCCATACAACTTTACCACCCCTTACTACTTCCTGTTCACAGCCTCCATCGCTCCAGTTAGAGTAACTCCTAACAGCAGGCTCGGGCCTTTGTTCCAACCCCAACTCTCCAACAAACTCCGCCGGATCTCGACCGTGTATGTAGTTTCGGGACCTGCTCCCTGTCCCACTCAGCCCCACCCCACCGGGAAGCGGGTGCCGCCGTTGCCCGTAGTGAGCCCCCGCGATCGCAGCGCCCTACAAAGGATTGTGAGGATATCGGGACCTCTTCCACCCATCAGAGATATCGGTCAAGAGCGCTGTGTACAGCATGATCAGAGATCCCTCCCATCCATCCAACCATCTCTTTGACCCTCTACCATCAGGCAGGAGGTGCCGCGGCATTAGGACGGGAGACAGGGGACAAGACTACTGATCTCCCTGCCACCACCTGGGTCTCATCACGGTTGAAGTGCCTCTGCTTACTTTTTAAACTTGCATTGTCTGTGGATGCGGAAGCAGTCGAGGGTGCCGAGGAGATTTACTCAGGTGCTGCCTGGATTAGAGAGCACGTCCTATGAACTTGGGCTGAGTGAGCCAGGGCTTTTCTCTTAACAGAAGGAAAAGATGCTGGCTGTGTGGTAAACCATATATATATATATGTTGTAACTGGGTTAACAGTCTGGAAACGCCCCTCTGCTGACTGCCCCTGTGGCTCCTCCCACAGACCCCTGAATAAAGATGATTGCGCCTTGCTCCTGCCCCTCACTCTGGGGGCAGACACTCAGCATGGAAGTCGTATTGTACAGCGAATAAAAGCCTTTCGGTATTTACCCTACTTCAGTCTTTTGGAGTTATTGAAGGTGCTTCAAGCTCCACTCTCTCTGTGCCTCTTATCATCTTACACACGTTGACAGACACGCTTGAAATGAGAAGACCCGTAGATGGGCCGGCCGGCCGGCGCATTTTCCCTGGGGTGGAACTGGCCAACACGAAAGGGCAACATTTCTAGGTGGTTGGAGTTCAGGGGAATGTCAGAAGTGGTGTTTTTTTAAAAAAATGACACAGCTTGGTGGGCACGTGGACTGCAGGTACATTAGGGAGATTGAAGGCACTCTTAGATAGGCACATGGATGATTGAAAAATGAAGGGCCACGTGGGAGGGAAGGGTTAGTTTGATCTTAGAAGTTGGACGACGTTGTGGGCCGAAGGCCTGTACTGTTCGATGCACTGATGTTTCGAATGAACAGACTGCATATCTGAAATAACACTGATTTTAATTTTTACCATGTATTCAAATACAGCTCAAAATTTCATCACTTCCCATATCTACAGTAACAAATGGACACAGCAGATACAGTCCTGGTCGAATCCAGCTTCAACCTCCACAACCACAACCCCTCTCCCAGAGTATCCCAGCCTGGAACATCCCGGCTAAGAAGGATGTGTCCCAGACCTCACCTCATGAAGCTTTGGAGAGGGTGCAGAAGATGTTCACCATGATGCTGCCTGGATTAATGGCCGTGAGGAATAAGGGGAGGTTGGCCAGGGCCAAGGGGAGAACTGATAAAAGTTTTATGAGAAGCATTGATGGCTCAGGGTGAAATGTCTGTAGTTAAGGTGAGAGGGGGCAAGTTCAAAGGTGTGTGGGGAATTTTTTTATGTACATATGCACAGAGTGGCGGGCGCCTGGGACGTGATGTGGGGGGGGGGGTGGTGGATTCAGATATGACAGAGGAGTAGAAGAGGTCCGTAAACAGACACTTGGACGTACAGTGCCTTGAAAGGTATTCAGCCCCCAACCCTTTGTTCACATAAATGTGTATTACAACCAGGGATTTTGATCAATTTAACTGATAATTTTTTTATCTGTGAATCCCCACAGTGGAGCCCAAAACATGGGGAAAATTGTAAAGCATGAAAAACTACAAATTCAAAACCTGAAAGGTCAGCAGTTCAAAAGTATTCAGTGTTCGGCTGAACCACCTCCTGCAGCTGTTACAGCCAGCAGCCTTTCTGGACAAGTCTCTGTTGGTTTTGCACAACGGAACGGAGCGAGACTTGCCCATTCCTCCTTCCAAAACTGCCCAGGCTGTGCCAGGGTTATTCGTGGAGCAACATCGGGCATGAACTTCATCTCCAGTTGCAGCCACGGACTTCTGCGTGACTGTTGGATCTGTTAGGAGTGCCAGTTTTCTCAGTTTAGAGGGGCGGCCTGACCTACACATACTTTTTTGTCCACATTTTCACGATGGACTGCACTGAGCTCTGAGGTACGTTCAGCGCCTTTGAGATGGTCTTTGTAGCCTTCCCCAGATTTGCGCTTCTCTGTTATCATTTCCCTGACTTGCCTTGAATGCTCTTTTGTCTTCATTTTGGTTTGCTCTGTTGAAAAACTACCACGCTGTTACGTCTTTAAGAGAGAGGGGTACTTATTCTTGTGAATTCATTGAAAACAGCCAATCTTCCAATTTTCCACCTCAGCAAATTCGATGAGTTGGTAAGGTAATACACGGTATTGCACCTCAGAAAACTACCGCAGTAAGTACAAATGGGAGGAATACTCTTTCAGCCTCAGAATTTTTGGTTTTTAAGTTTCAGTAAATAGCTGGCAGGTTCTGGAATTTTTCTTTTGATTTGACATGATGAATGAAGTTTTGGAGA
Source organism: Mobula birostris (assembly GCF_030028105.1). Lineage (NCBI taxonomy): Eukaryota > Metazoa > Chordata > Chondrichthyes > Myliobatiformes > Myliobatidae > Mobula > Mobula birostris. Next base: position 17,641,636 of record NC_092379.1, read on the forward strand.
TCAGCTCAAAAATCCTGCTTCAATACATTTTAAATTTAGAAAATGAGAGGGTAAAATGTGAAAATGGCTGTGGGGGGATGAATACTTTCCCAAGACGCAGCGCAGGAGATAATGTAGACAGACGGGTTTGGACGTGGAAGTGTCCCGCGACAGCCGCGTCTCACGCTCCTCACAAAGTCCACTTGCACGTCTGGGCGAATGGCACGGGCAACCGACTTGCAAATGCATCACGCCCTCTTCCACTCCACCCCTGCCCTCGGGCAAAGGGCTTCTCCCCGGTAGCCCAGGAGCGGACGAGGGCCGTGCCGCGTCGAGGCAGCAGAAAACGGGTACGAGGAGCGGGCGAAGGCTTTGCCACGCCAGCGTCAGGCGAAGCTGGCCTCCTCGGCGTGAACCCGCCGGTGCGTCCGCAGGTTGTAGGAACGGGCGAAGGCCTTGCCGCAGTCGGAGCAGACGTAGCGCCTCTCCCCCGTGTGAGAGCGCCGGTGGGCCTGCAGGTGCGAGGACTGGGTGAAGCTCTTGCCGCAGATGGGGCAGGCGAAGGGCCGCTCGCCGGTGTGGATCCTGCGGTGGGCCAGCAGGTGCGAGGAGTGGGTGAAGGCCTTGCCGCACTCGAGGCAGGAGAAGGGCCGCTCGCCGGTGTGGGTACGCCGGTGCACCACCAGCTGGGAGGGGAAGATGAAGGCCTTGTCACACTCGGGGCAGGAGAAAGGCCGCTCCCTGGTGTGGGTACGCCGGTGGGCCTGCAGGTTGGAAGTGTGGGGGAAGATCTTGCCACACTCGGGGCAGGCGATCCTCTTCTGCTTCATGTGCAGGCGCCGGTGGGCCTGCAGGTTGGAGTACCGGGCGAAGGCCTTGCCGCAGACAGCGCAGGAGAAGGGCCTCTCCCCGGCATGGATGACCAGGTGCTGCTTCAGGTACAGGGTGCACTTGAAGGCCTTGCCACAGACGGGGCAGTGGAAGGGCCGCTCCTCGGTGTGGACCTGACGGTGCTGCAGCAAGATGGAAGCCCTGCTGAAGCTCTTCCCGCAGTCGGGGCAGGCGTAGGGCCTCTCCGCCGTGTGGGTCCGCCGGTGGGCCTGCAGCTGCGAGGACCGGGCGAACCTCTTCCGGCAGACGGGGCAGGAGAAGGGCTTCTCCCCGGTGTGGACCCTGCGGTGCTCCAGCAGGTAGTAGGCCCTGAAGAAGGCCTTGCCGCAGTCGGGGCAGGAGAAGGGCCGCTCGGCGGTGTGGGTGCGCCGGTGCATCTGCAGGTGGGAGGAGTGGCGGAAGGCTTTGTCGCAGTCGGGGCAGGGGAAGGGCCGCTCGCCGGTGTGGGTGCGCCGGTGGGCCTGCATGTGCGAGGAGTGGGTGAAGGCCTTGCCGCACTCGGGGCAGGTGACGCTCTTGCCTCCAGTGTGAATGCGCTGGTGCCGCGTGCAGTCCTGGTTGCTCTTGAAGGCCTTGCCGCAGATGCCGCAGATGAAGGGCCGGGCCTCGGTGTGGGCCAGCCAGTGGCGCCGCAGCCTGGACTGGTAGGCGAACACCTTCCCGCACAGCGTGCAGGGCAACGGGCCTTTGCAGGCAGGTCTGCTCCTCGGCAAGCCCTCGCCTCCCGCTGGGGAGTGCCGGTTCGCAAAGGAGTCAGCCGGATTTCCTGCCATTGTGCGCTGGCCGCAGTCGGTCGGGTCCTGGCGCTCCCAAGCCACTCTGCGAGACCTCGGCGTGACTGTTTGGCTTCAACCTTCCCTGCACAACGCTGGTGTGGAGACGGACAAACAAAGCGAGTCTTACACAGCACCCGAAACCTGAAAGGGCAAGACACAAGGCGTCTCAGTACAGGTTCACAGCAGTAAATTTTACAGCTTTTCTCTGTAACTGCAACAAATAATTCTGTTTTAGTACTTTATTACACTAATTCAGGATCAGATTTAACATCACCAGCACGTCGTGAAATTTGTTAACTTCGCAGCAGCAGTACAATCCGACACATAATAGACAAAAAAACTGAATTACATAAAGTTTATATATATCTATATACATCTATTATATACATCTATTAAATAGTTAGGTTAAAATATGTAGAGCAGAAACAGAAATTTAAAAAAAAACATGGTGTAGTGTCCGAGGGTTGAATGTCCATTTAGGAATCGGACGGCAGAGGGGAGGAAGCTGTTCCTGAATCGCTGAGTGTGTGTCTTCAGGCTCCTGTACCTCCTACCTGATGGTAACAGTGAGAAAGGGGCATGCCCTGGGTGCTGGGGTCCTTAATAACGACTGCCATCTATCTGAGACATCGCTCCTTGACGATGTCTTGGATACTACGGAACCAGACGGTGATGCAGCCTGTCGGAATGCTCTCCATGGGACACGTGTAGAATTGAGTGTTTCAGGCGACAAACCAAATCTCCTCAAACTCCTTTTTTTTGGTAATTTATTTGTTATTGAATTTCATCCTCAAACAAACATTTCCATAAGATGTATTTCAGATACTGTACATATAATCATATTTGTCACAAATCTCCACATAATATTTATCTGAGGTATACACTTATAGAAAGGAGAGGAAAGAAAGAACAATTGAAAGAAGAAAACTATGTACAGAGTAAGGAGTGATCCTTTTTTACAACATATTCATTGACTTGTGAGAATAAAATCAGGCCTATGAGGTGTTATGTAGTTAAACCATTTTTCCCAGTATGAATAAAATTGTTCCAACAGATGTTGTTATCTTCTCCATTTTGTAAATGTCCATTGTAATTTCCATCCATACATTTAAAGTTGGGCTCTCCTGTGATAACCATTTCCTGGTAAGGATCTTTTTTTACCAGCCCTTAAATATTCATGAATTATTTATCTCTTTTCAACCATTCTTGAGGTATAAACCCAAAATATATGGTCTTACTCTCTAAGGGTATTTCACATTTAAAGATGTCTTGTAGGGCATTGTGTATCCCACTCCAATAGTCTGTGATAATGGGGCATTCCCAGAAAATATGATAATAGTTTGCATTTTGATTTCCACAATTTCTCCAGCAAACAGGGAGGTTACTGTCATAATGGGATTTCTGAGAGGGTGTAATAAAATATCTTATTAAGTTTTTCTACCTGAACTCCCTCCATTTCTGTGAACTGCTACACTTCCATTGATACCTCCATATTATTGTCCAGTCTTCCTCGGATATTATTATCCCTCCTTCCTTCTCCCATTTGCTTTAATGTGTGAAGTCGAATGTGTTTTAAAATTTGACAAACTCTTATGCACACTTGAAATTATTCTACTACCGTTGTCTGAGTTATATGCTTTTCTAAGTAGCTCTATCAGACATGTACTTGCCTTGGTTACATTTTTAGCCGTCCTATTAACATACTGTCACATCTGTAAATACCGGTAAAAGTCTTGTTTCTACTAATAAGTGTTTCTCTTTGAGCATTTCAAAACTGAACAGTGTTCCTTCTTTCATTATATTGCGTATAGCTGTTATTCCTTTAGCTGCCCAATCCTTAAATCTAGCATCCGGTTTATTCAGCGTAAAATCCGAGTCTTATGCACACCATTTAAGAATTGCAATGTCTCTCTCTAGTTTATATTCTTTTATAATAGTTTTCCATATTTTAAGAGTCCACTTCACCCATGGGTTATCGATAGTATTTATGTAACTTTGTAGGTTGTTATCAGCCAAAATTGCCTGTATGGGGATGGGAAGTATCCTCTCCTCAATGTTTTCCCATTGAGCGTCATATGATGGGTTGCACCAGCATATCACAGCTCTCAACTGTGCTGCAAAATAATAATCTCTAAGAGAAGGTAGGCCCCATCCCCCCTTTTCCTTGGCTAATTGCAAAGTTTTGAGATGAACCCTAGGTCTTTTACCTTGCCATATATATCTTGATAGCATCTTGTTCCATTCATTGAATTGATTTTGGTTAATCTGTATTGGTAGGGTCTGAAAGAGATACAGTAGTCTGGGCAGAATATTCATTTTAATAGATTCAATCCTTGAACTGAGACCAAGAAAAGGAATTAGGTTCCACCTTGTTATATCCTCCTTAATTTTTTATATATAGGCTGATAATTGCATTCTGATAATTTTGCCAAATCTTTTGGCATAGCGATGCCCAAATATTTGACGGACTCTGTTTGCCATGCCTAAGGATATCTACTTTCAATTTCTCTTGGTGGGCTATAGTTATATGAAAGTAGTTGGGCTTTATCTGTGTTGATCTTGTATCCTGATAATTGGCCATATTGTTCAAAGGATTGCATCAATTTAGGTAAAGGGTACGTTGGTTGCCCTAGATAGATCAAAATGTCATCTGCGTAACAGGCCAATTTATGCTCTGTCCCTTTAATAGTAATTCCCCTGATATCTTCATTTTGTCTGATGTATTGAGCTAATGGTTCCAGATATAATGCGAAGAGTAGCGGTGACCATGCACAACCCTGTCTCGTGCCCCTTTCTGGGGTAAAACTATTAGATAAATATCCATTGATTTTAATCCTGGCAGTAGGATTGTCGTATAGTGCCTGTATAGTTTTAATAATTGTGTCACGTAGACCAAATCTATGTAAGACTCTGTAAAGAAAATTCCCATAAACCGAATCAAATGCTTTTTCAGCATCCACACTCATCACTATTGCTTCAATTTCATTTTTTTTAAATATATGATCCATAATGTGAAGTATCCTTCATATATTGTCTTGTGTTTGGCATTGTTGTATAAAACCTGTCTGATCATTATGTATCAGTGTGGGTAGAAACTCTTCTAATCGTTTGACCGTGATGGAGGTAAATATTCTATAATCCACATTAAGAACAGATATTGGTCTAAATGACCCACATTCCATTTTGTCCTTGCCTGCTTTCGGTATAGCTGAGATTATCACCTCCTTCCAGCTGGGTGGCATTTGAGCCTTTCTTAGGGCCCAGCTCAGTGTGGGGAGTAAAACAGGAATTAACTCACTTCTAACCTCTTTATACCACTCTGCCATATATCCATCTGATCCTGGTGACTTGCTTAATTTAAGCCTACTAATTGCAATTTCTAGTTCAGCTTCAGTTATGTCAGCAGTCATTGTTCTATTTTGTTCTTCGCTTAAAGTGGGTAACTCTAAAGAATTCAGGAAGGTGTCAGTTTGGGTTATGTTTCCCCCTGGAACTTTGGAATATAGAGTTTTGTAAAATTTCAAAAGCTTCTTGAATTTCACTTAGCTTATTTTTTTTTATCACTTTTGTTCTTGGATCCCTAATTCTATGAATTGTATTTTCTGCTATCTTTTTTTCTCAGTTTTCACGTCAGTATTTTCATAGATTTAGATCCACTTTCATAGCATTTGTTTCAGAAACATTAAATTTTTTCTAATTTCTTGTGTAGCCAAACTCAATTTGTGTTTTTTTTTTCTAATTCCTTCAGCTTATATTGTAATTCCTCTAATGTTTTATTCTTTATTTTTTTCTTATATGAAGATATTGCTATAATTTTCACTCTTAAGACAGCCTTCAGAGTATCCCATAGAATGGGAGGTGAAAACTCTCCATTATCATTGAATTCTCGGTAAAGACCAATTTCTTTTTTAATTTGTTCCTTAACATAGGGATCATTGAGTAGACTTGAATTTAGTTTCCAAATAGTATTCTTTGTTTGTAGGTCAAAATCAACAGATAAATATATAGGTGCATGGCCCAATTCCACAGGTGATTGATTACCTTGTCTCTACCTTTTCCAAATGTTATGAAATAGTCTATTCTTGTATATACGGACTGGGGGGCAGAATAATGAGTGTAATCCCTTCTGTGGGGAAAAGGTCCCTCCATATATCAATTAGACCAACATCCTCAAAAAGAGTGTTAACTTTCTTACATAAGGACTTTGCTTCATAAGTTTTTCTATTGGATGAGTCTAACTTTGGTTGTAATTGCAAATTTAAGTCTCTCCCACATATCAAGAGACCTTCTGTTTCTGTGACCATAATATTAGTAATTTTCTGGAAGAAACTAATATCACTTCCTGGGGGTGCGTATATATTCAATAAAGTAACTGGATTTCTATCTAAACTCCCCCTTACCAGAATATATCTGCCCTCCTTATCTCCCATTTCGAATACTTTTGCAAAATTTAGCTTGCTTGAGATGAGGATAGCAACTCCTCTTCTATGTCCTGATTTATATGAGGAGAAAAACAAATTAGTGAAGCCCATTCTCTTTAATTTTCCATGCTCACTATCACTTAAGTGAGTTTCCTGTAAATATACGACATGGGCTTGTTCTTTTTTCATTTTTGATAGAATTTTACTGTGCTTGACTGGATTCAACAGCCCATTAACATTAAAAGAAATGAATTTTACTTTGTCTTTAGCCATGTGTATTTATCTGTTAGTATATCATTGAGATTTGCAGAATATAACTTAATCGATCTACTCCCTGACCAAATAAGAGCCAAGAAACGCAAATAATTTTAAAAAAAAGGTAACGAAGGTGTGATTCCAAGGCTGGGGTCTCTAGGTGACCCTGGGTTGACCTGGAAGAAACGTCTAGCCGTGGGCGATAGCCCATCCTACCTGTGGGTTGAGGGCCCCCGCTGCAGTATCTATAAAACTAAGTAAAAAAATCTATGTCCATTACATAGAAATGATTTCCCTGTGTATTCCTCCCATGTATATATTCTCATTTAGGCAGGGGGAAAAGGAATGAATGAATTTTTAAAACTTGAGTAATATAAAATCCACATTATAATACGTATTTCTCGAGATAGGTATATCACCGTCTATTTTTGCTTCCGTTTAAGTTTATCAGCACTTTTAAAGTTAGCCAAACCTTTTGGCTCTTCTGGAGGTGAGGGCTGCCCTCGGAGAACTCACAGTCTCTTTCTGATATCCTTCTCTCATCCTGTTCCCGTCCCCTGCTTTCTCGGTTCCCAAGCGGATCGGGATAACTGCTCAGCCAGACTTTCCCTTGGTTTGACCACGCTAATGGACAGTCCTCTGTTGTTCATGTCTGTAGTCGCCTCTCCCACTGTCTGATATAGTCGTATCCCTTCTTGGTAAAATACCCTCAGTTTAGCAGGGTACGGGGTTTGGAATTTAATCTTTACTTGCTTTAATATTCGTTTTGCTTTAGAACATTCCTTCCGTTTCTGTAGGACCGCCGGGGGGTAATCACATTAACTTCCTGTTCTAAAAAACCCTCTTCTTACCCCAGGCCCTTCGTAGAATCTCCGCCTTGCTCGTGAATCGAAGGAATTTAAGTACTATTGAGTGCGGCTTGCTTTCCCTGTCTCCGGGAGGCCTTGAAACAAGCGAACGATGTGCCCTCTCAGTTACAATCTCCATAGTCGGGGGAACCTCCAGCACTTCCCGCAGAAGCTTTTCTCCAAAGTCTATCATCGACAATCCCTCCGCTCCTTCGGGAACATTATAAAGCCTGATATTTTTCCGTCGTGATCTTCCCTCCTGGTCAAGCAATTTACTTTCCTGTTGATTTAACATTTTTATCATCTTACTTAGTACCTGTTCCATGTCTTTCACGCGATCTTCCACCTTCTCAGTTCAAGTCTCTGCCACCTGATTGACGTTGGCGAGCTCTGACTTTATACCATTTAGTTGCTGTTTTATATCTTTTTGGACCTCCCTTATCTCTTCCAGAATCCTCATCATATTTGCTGCTTCGCCTGCACGGGGCCCCGCGTCAGCTTCGCCTGCACGCCCACGTGCAGGAGGGCTGCCTCAAACTCCTAATGAAATATAGTCACTGTCTCGCCTTCTCTATAGCTGCATCAGTATGTTGGGACTAGGTTAGATCCTCAGAGACCTTGGCACTCAGGAACTTGAAACTGCTCACTCTCTCCACTTCTGATCCCTCTGTGAGGATTGGTTCGTGTTCCCTCGTCCTACCCTTTTCAAATATCACATCTTAAAACGGTTCCAGGTTCCAAGCCCCAAACCCAGTTAGTTCCTTCTCCAATTTCCTCACAGCAGATCAGCAAATTTATAGTCAAAAGTAAATTTATTATAAAAGGTACGCCACCAAATACCACCCTGAGATGTATTTTCTTGCAGGCATTCACTGCAGAACAAACAAATACGATAGAATCAATGGAAAAACCACACACACACACACACACACAATGCTGAAAAGACAAACTGTGCAAATTCAAAAATGAAATAAATAATTATGAGAATAATAGGAGTCAGAGAGAAGTACACCACAGAAACAGGCCATTCGGCACCTTTAGTCCATGCCAAACCAATTATACTGCCTACTCCCATCAACCCGCACTGGGACCATACCCCTACCATCCCCGTACATATCCAAATTTCTCTTCATCGTTGAGATCAAGCTCACATGCCCCAGTTACGCTGGCAGCTCGTTCCACAATCTCACCACCCTCTGAGTGAAGAGGTTTCCCCTCAAACCTTTCACCTTTCACCCTTAACCCATGACCTCTGATTGTAATCCTACACAACCTCAGTGGAAAAAGCCTGCTTGCACTTACCCCCGATAATTTTGTATACCTCTATCAAAACTCCTCTCAATCTTCTACAGTCCAAACCTATCTTTCCTCATAACTCAGGTCCTCCCCACCCAGCAATATTCTTGTGAAGTTTCTCTGCACTCTTTCATTCTTATTGACATCTTTCCTGTAGGTTGGTGACCAAAACTGCACACAATACTCCAAATTAGGCCTCACTAACGTCTTTATACAACTTCAACATAACATCTCATCTCCTGTACTCAGTACATTGATTTCTGTGACGCCACTTTCAGTGAATTATGGACCTGTATTCCCAGGCCCCTTTGTTCTACCGTGGTCCTCACTGGCCAACCACTCACCATGTGAGGCCTACCCCGTTTGGTCCTACTGATAACACGAGTTGCAGAGTCCTGGTAACTGAGGCCACAGATTGTGCAAAATGATCGTTACAGTGTTGTGGAGAGTGAGGATGACTACGCTGGTTCAGGAGCCTGATGATTTAATGGTCATACCTGTCCCTGAACCTAGTGATGTGGGACCCAGGGCTCCTGTACCTCTCTCCTGGTGGTGGCAGCAGGAAGAGAGCCGTGGATGGTGGGGGCTCTTGGTGATAAGTGCCGATATCTTGTGGCAGCAGTCCTCGCAGATGTGCTCAGTTGTGAAGAGGGTTTTCTCTGGGATAAACAGGGCTGTATCCACTACTGTTAGCACACAGAACAGTACAGCACAGGAACTGGCCATTCAGCCCACAACGTTGTGCTGAACCAGCTAAAAGGCAATTCAAAAGCACCCTAACACTAAGCCCTCCTACCACACAATGTCCAAATCCCTCCACCTGCCTATCCAAATGTCTCTTAAAAGCCTCAGATGTATTTGCCTCCACCACACCAGGCAGTGCATTCCAGGCATTCACCATTCTCCGAGTATGAAACCGGCCCCCCACACCTTCAATGCACGCCCTCTGGTAACAGACATTTCAACCCTGGGAAACAGATACTCTCCGTCCACTCTGTCTGTACCTCTCATAATCTTGTAAACCTTCATCAGATCCTCCTCTGACGCTCCAGAGAAAACAGCCCAAGTTTATCCAGCCTCTCATGACAGCACATGCCCTCTAAACCAGGCAGCGTCCTGGTAAACCTCTTCTGCACCCTCTCCAAAGCCTCAGCATATTTCCTATAGTGGGCCAACCTGAACTCTAGATGTAGTTAAACCACAGTTTTATAAATTTGCAACATAAACTTTTGACTTTTGAACTCAGTGCCTCGACTAATCAAAACAAGTATTCCTTCAACCTTGTTAACCATCTTATTGACCTGTGTAGCCACTTTCAAGGAGTATGAACTTGGACCCCAAGACTTCTCTGCTCAACAACACTGTAAAAGGTCTTGCCTTTAACAGTGTACAGTCTCCTTGCATAGGCCCTACCAAGATGCAACACCTCGCATTTATCTGGATTAAACTCCATCTGCCATTTCTCAGTCCACATCTGCAGCTGATCAATGTTGTGCTGTATTCTTTGCCAGTCTTCTACACTGTCAACAACTCCACCATTCTTGGTACCATTCACAAATTTTCTAACTCACCCATCCGCAGTTTCATCCAGATCATCTATATCGATTACAAACAGCAGAAATCCCAGCACAGATACCTACGGAACTCCACTAATTACAGACCTCCAGCTTGAACAAGTCCCCAAAATCATCACCATCTGTCTTTTATGTGCAAGCCAGTTCTGAATCCAAACAGCTAGTTTGCTACGGACCCCATGCATCTTAATCTTCTGGATTAGCCTCCCACGGGGGACTTTGTCAAATGCCATCCTAAAATCCATGTAGTCAACAACCACTGCCCCACCCTCATCAATCTGTCTTGTCACCTTGTCAAGAAACTCAATCAAGTTGGTAAGGCATGACTTGCCACATACAAAGGGATGTTAGGCTATGGGGTTCCAAATGCTCATACATCCTATCCCCAAGAATTTTCGCCAGCAATTTCCCTACAACTGGCGTGAGACTCACCGGTCTATAGTTCCCAGGATTTTCTCTTGTTCCCTTTTTAAAATCGAGGTTCAACATTTGCCACTCGGCGTTCCTCTGGGACCTCACCTGTGGCGAGAGAGAACACAAAGATACTGGTCAAGGGCTCAGCAAGCTCACCTCTTGCTTCCTTCAATAACCTGGAGTAAATCCCATCAGGCCCTGGGGAACTATCTACCTTAATATTCATCAGGGGATCCAACACTTCCTTCTCCTTAAACTCTAAATGCCATAACACATCTATACACTCAGCTCTGATCTCCTGCTCCTCTGTGTCATTTTCCTTGGGAAATACTGAAGCAAAGTACACATTAAGTGCCTCACTCACCTTCTCCACATCCAAGCAAATGTTCCCCTCTTTATCCATGAGTAGCCCTACCTTCTCCCTAGTTATCCTCTTGTTCTTGATGTATGTGTAGAATACCTTAGGATTCAGCTTAATCCAACTTCCCAAGGGATTTTCATGGCCCCTCCTGGCTTTCCCAATTCCTTTCTTTAGTTTATTTCTGGTTTCTTTATACTCCTCATGTGCTTCGTTTGATTCTAACTCCTAAAACTTTACATGCTTTTCCCTTTCCTTCTTGATAGAATTCATCACCTCTGTGTTCATTCAAAGTTCTCTAAACTATCCATCTCTGTCTTTCCTTCTGGCAGGAACATACATTTACTGCACTCTGTGCAATTGCTCTTTAAACACCCTCCACATATCTGATGTGGACTTGCCAGAGGAAAGGTGTTTCCAATGAACACTTCTTAGTTCCTGCCAAATGCCCTTGTAAATTGCCCTATGCCAATTTAAAATTGTTCCGCAAGGATAATACCTATCCTTGTCGATAGTTATCCTGAAAGTTAATGAGTTGTCGCTGTTCCCTTACTGTTTACCCACTGAAAGGTCAGTCACCTGGCCAGGCTCATTCCCCAACACCAGGTCCTCTTGTTGGACTGTCTGTATAATGATTTAAGGAAACCTTCCTGAGCTTAATTAAATTCAGCCCCATCTGAACCCTTTACACATAAAAAGGTCCCAGTTTATATTCAGGAAGCTGAAATCCCCCCACGACACCAACCCTATTATTTATTTATTTTACACATTTCCTGAATCTGATTACATATCTGTTCCTCAATGTCCCAGTGGCTACTAGGGGGTCCGTAGTACAATCCCATCAGTGTGATTGCACCCTGTCTATTCTTGAGTTTCACTCAAATGGACTCAGTTTCTGACCCCTCCATTATGTCTCCTCTGAGTGCAGCTGTGATATTGTCCCTGATCCAGAGTGCAACACCCCCCACCCCCTCCTTTTACCTCCTCCTCTATCTTTTCTACTCAGGAGTACTTTGAAAAACTGGGTACATTAATCACCCAATCCTGCCCCTCTCTCAACCAAGTTTCAGTAATGGCTACAACATCATAGTTCATGCTCGGAGTTCATCACCTTTGCCCATAATACTCCCAGCATTAAAATATACACAGTTCAAACTGCCCAACCCATCACACCTGTTATTATTTTGATTTTGCCTTTCAATACCTTCTCTGACATCTACTATCTGGTCCTATCCTTCCCTTACTGACCTCGGCCTCCAGTTCCCAGCCCCCTGTAAAACTTGCTTAAACTCTCCCGAGTAGCATCAGCAAACCTCACGGCCAGGGTATTGGTTCCCCTCCAGCTCAGGTGCAACCATCTTGGACAGGTCACCCCCTTCCCCAAAAAGGGTTCTTTTGATCAAGAACTTGAAACCCTGGATCATCTCCTCAGCCACTCATTCATCCGTGCTATCACCCCATTCCTGCCTGCACTAGCCCATTTTTCCGTTCTTGCTCCCTTTCCTCTGTTCAAAAGCTCCACCGAGATGCAACACAGAGCGTCATAGGAAGTCATTCCTGCCTGTGGCCATCAAACTTTACAACTCCTCCCTTGGAGGGTCAGACACCCTGAGCCAATAGGCTGGTCCTGCACTTATTACATAATTTACTGGCATAATTTACATATTACTATTTAACTATTTATGGTTCTATTACTATTTATTATTTATGGCGCAACTGTAACGAAAACCAATTTTCCCTGGGATCAATAAAGTATGACTATATCAGACGGAATATTAAAAAAAGTTGCAGGCGTTTAAATCCTCATGATCTAAAACTCAAAGTATTTAGTATTAGTTGCATGAAGAATCAGCGGAGAGCGTAATGAAGAACCTTGGTTTCAGCGGTTCTGCAAAAGGTTGATGACGGACAGTTATCCCACAATGCTCCACTTGCTAGAAACCGCCCTATCTCATCGGCCAGCGCCCACCACTCTACGTAACGTTGAATGAACCCACCGGACTGCGCCTGCTCGGAAGTCCGGGCCCTGTCCGTTGTAAATCATCCGCACCGACGCCTGCGCGGTTGGCACCCTCCGGTTGCAGGCTCTCACCCAGTCGCGGGGCGAGAGTGCCCAGCGAGGGCCGGCCGAGAGCGGGGGGAACACCGGCCAGATCGGCCGCGAAACCGCGAGGCAGGCAGGCAGGCGGCGCCGGGGCCCGTTGGCCGAGCCGAGCTCCCACGTGATTACAGCGCCCGCCCCGCTTTGTGACGTCGCTGCCACTCTCACTGAGCGGTCCGTGATTTACAGGCGCCTCCACCAATCGGAGCGCACGTAGCGCTCAGCCCGCCCAGCTGACTGGACGGTCGAGGGGCGTAACCAGGACCGGTTGATTGATGAGTCGACCCGGTGCCGGATGTCCGTCCAGTCATCGAATTAGTATTGGAATTGGTTTATTATTTTTACCGAGAAACGGCGAGAAGCTTGCCTCTCATACTAATCAAACAGATTAAATCATTACACAGTGCATTAACAGAATGCAGAAGTTGTAGTGCTTGCATCTTACAGGCAAACTCTGGGGTGCAAGGTCATATCGAGGTGGACTGTGAGGTCAGGAGCCCATTCTTGCCCAACTAGGGAGCTGTTCAATAACAGTGTGAATAGCTGAACGAATAAACTCTTCTCGGGCTTCCAGCCGGGTACAAACATCGATTATAACCGATGTTTTGATGACAAACACCAGGGATAATGCCTGGGCAAGTCTCGTCCGGTGGTATTTACACCCCATCGTCCGTCTCCCCTGACTGGTCAGTCCTCATTCAATCAGGTTTCCGCTCTCCCACCTTGTTTATAGTCAAATTCCAGTTCTTACTTAGAGCGACACCTTCGTCTTTGTTAAAATTCTTTTCCTCTAGTTTTATTTCAATGTTTTCCTTTACCAGGCGGTCCCAAAAGCCACCGGCGTGGCACAGTAGCTTTGTTCTGTTGAAGTAAATCCTATGGCTATTGCAAACACGATGTTCTGCTAACGCCAATTTCTCCAGATAAGCTGCTCTTGAGACTAGTGGTACGTGCTTTGAAGCTTTAGTATCTTCTGCCCGGGGGGGGGGGGGAGAGAATGTTCAGTGGGTGACATCTTTCATTGGATTGAGTGGGCTGTGTCCACAACCCTTTTTTGGAATTCATCAACAGTACATCCATAGAGGTTTTTGAGATCTCCTTAAGTGAGAAGATTGAAGGGAGATTTGATAGAGGTATACAAAATTATGAGGGGTATAGATAGTGGAGATGTAAGCAGGCTTCTTCCACTGAGGTTGGATGAGACTACACCTATAGGTCACGGGTGAAAGGTGAAATATTTAAGGGGAAAGTGAGGGAAAGCTTCACATGAGGGTGTGGAGCACTTGAGATGGATGCGGCACTCACAACACGCTGGAGGAACTCAGCAGGTCGGGCAGCATCCGTGGAAAAGATGAGAACCCTTTGTCAGGACAGTTCTGACGAAGGGTTCCGGCCCGAAACGTCGACTCATCTTTTCCACGGATGCTGGCCGACCTGCTGAGTTCCTCCAGCATGTTGTGAGTGTTCCTTTGACCCCAGCATCTGTAGATTATGTTGTGTCAGAGATGGATGCGGAGTTGATTTCAACGATTAAGAGAAATTTGGATGGGAAGGGTCTGGAGGGTTATGGGCTGGGTGCAGATTGACGTGATGAGATAGATTAATGCTTCAGCACAGATTGATGGGTGGAGGTAACACCACATAAAATGCCGGAGGAACTCAGCAGGCCAGGCAGCATCTTGGAAGAAAGTACAGTCAACGTTTTGGGCTGAAACACTTCGGCAGGACTGGAGAAAAAAACTGAGATTTAAAAGGTGGGGGGAGGGGGGAGATGAAGTAAAGAGCTGGGATGTCGATTGGTGAAAGAGATACGGGGCTGGAGAAGGGGATGTCCGACAGGAGAGGAGAGAAGGCCATGGAAGAAAGAAAAGGGGAGAGGAGCACCGGAGGGAGGCGACGGCCAGGCAATTGCCCGAAACGGCGACTGTACTATTCTCTACGGACGCTGCCTGGCCTGCTGAGTTCCTCCAGCATTTTGTGAGTGTCCCTCGGGTCTCCAGCGGCTGCAGACTTGCCCTCGTTTGAGACGGGCAGACTGCACTGTAGTGTGCTGAACCTCTCCGGTCCTTTCCAGAGTCTAGAGGCACTAGAGCGCCTTCTCCCTGAGCCCCAATGGGACACCCGAGATGCTATGGCCCAGAGCTTGAAAGCGCCGATGCTCCGGTGGTCTTCCCGACTGCCCGTTCTGAAGTTGACGCTGAGCAAGGGGGGCGTTGCGGCACCTCTCAGACCGGCCTCCCATTGTGTCCGAAACGTTGCCACGCGATTCGGCTGGCCATCGTGCTGCCGGCGCCGAGCCCGTTGATGATTCTGGGCACACGGGTGTGGGTGCAAAGGGCGGGGGGAGGGAGTAGTTAAGTTGCTCTGCTAATGCCGCTCGGTCCGGTGAGTTCCTCGTCTCAAAGTGCGGGCACAGGTGCAGTGAAAAACTTCATCGTGGGTACAAAATGTCATATAAGTCGAATCAAACTTAAATTACACTCAATTTCTCAGACAGAAGAGCATAATTAGAGCCAGCAGAACACAACCTGACCCCCTAACCTCAGCAAGATGGAAGCGCTGGGTTTTGAACTAAGGGAGGGAGAGCAGTGGTTGGCAGCGTCACGCTGGTGATGCCTCCTCGGGCCTCTTCAACACGCAGGGTTACGCGAGGCTGAGGAGGGTCCGCATCGGTGCCTCCTTTAGAGGCTCCAGGGCACGAGGCCACACAAAGATGCGGAGAGCTGCGGAGTCAGCCAACTCCATCACGGGCGCACTCGTCCCTACAGTCGGGACACCCTCGAGTGATGGTGTGTCAGGAAGAGGAATCTACCACTGTCCAGGGCATGCCCTCTCCTCATTACAGCCATCAGGGAGGCGTTCCAGGGGCCTGAGGAGCCACATTTTTCCCTTCCGCCGCCCGGTTTCTGACCACATTTCAGACACAGCGCTGCAGCCCAAAGGCTTTGCTGTTCACTGAAAAGCCAGGGCAGTTGACTCTTTTAAAGGTAGGGGAGGTGGTGGTAGCAATGAGAACAAGGCCTCTCCTACGTGACGGAGGTCCTTAATGATGGACACTACCTTTCTGAGTCATCGCTCCTTAATGATGTCCATGATGGCTAGTCCCCTAATGGCCTACCTGATTTGATCTGTTTCAGTGCTGTGTAAAACAAGCTTTTCACTGTATCTTGCTGCATGTGACAATAACTAACCAATTCCAATATCATTTCGATAACTGGGTTCTTTGATGGACATCTGGCGCTGCTGCTCTGCTGTCAATCAATGGGTCCTGGTTACGCCCCTTGATCCTCCAGGCAACACGATTGGCGAAAGTGCCAATCAATCATGGTCACATGGTAACACACATCAAAGTTGCTGGTGAACGCAGCAGGCCAGGCAGCATCTCTAGGAAGAGGTACAGTCGACGTTTCGGGAGGAGACCCATCGTCAGGACTGACTGAAAGAAGAGCTAGTAAGAGATAAAAGCCAGGACCTACAGGCTCCAGGACAGTTTCTTCCACCAGGCCATCAGACTGATTAACTCACGCTGATTTGAGTGTATTTCTATGTTCCATTGACTGTTCTATTTATTATAAATTACTATAATTTGCACATTGCACATTTAGACGGAGACATAGCATAGAGATTTTTACTCCTCGTGTATGTGAAGGATATAAAATATAAAATCAATGCTATTCAATCTCGTCTGTGGTTCTGCGACGGTTTCATCTGATTGTAACTGCCCCACGCATTCGTATCTTTCCTACAACTTCCACACTCCCTCATTTTTGTCCTGGACTACATATTTCAATTCCACATCCCATTCCCATTCTGACATGTCTATCCACGGCCTCCTCTACTGTAAAGATGAAGCCACACTCAGGTTGGAGGAACAACACTTTATATTCCGTCTGGGTAGCCTCCAACCTGATGGCATGAACATCGACTTCTCTAACTTCCGCTAACGCCCCACCTCCCCCTCGTACCCCATCCGTTATTTATTTTTATACACACATTCTTTCTCTCACTCTCCTTTTTCTCCCTCTGTCCCTCTGACTATACGCCTTGCCCATCCTCTGGGTTCCCCCGCCCCCTGTCTTTCTTCCCGGACCTCCTGTCCCATGATCCTCTCATATCCCTTTTGCCAATCACCTGTCCAGCCCTTGGCTCCATCCCTCCCCCTCCTGTCTTCTCCTATCATTTTGGATCTCCCCCTCCCCCTCCCACTTTCAAATCTCTTACTAGCTCTTCCTTCAGTTAGTCCTGACGAAGGGTCTCAGCCTGAAACGTCGGCTGCACCTCTTCCTAGAGATGCTGCCTGGCCTGCTGTGTTCACCAGCAACTTTTATGTGTGTTGCTTGAATTTCCAGCATTTGCAGATTTCCTTGTGTTTGCGTTTTGGAACCACATGGGGACGCCCCGGTTGCGCGGACTCCCAGGTCTGTGTTTTCCTTTGTTTGTCCGCTCCCGGCCAGACACACCCGTCCCCTAAACCCTTGTCAGAGGCAACCGAAAACCGATCTTGAACTGTGCAAAGAAAGTGCCGCCACCCGCGCATGCGCAGCAGTGGATGATTGACAGGCAGAGCATTCGGGATGTGACCCCCTCTGAGGGGCGATCAAACACTTAAGGCGCATGCGTGCCTCTGAGCCGGGGCGCTTTCTGGCGCGCGAGTGCTTGTGGTTATTTCAATCGCCATCGATGCGAATTTTTCAGGTATTGAAGGAGCCCAGAACAGATATATCAGCAAGTTCCCAACCATGATAGATTTTTTAAATCTACAAAGATTCGATTGGGTTGAACTATTGAAATGAGTTTTAACTCGTTTATTTTTTTTAAATCTTTGTAGGATTCTGGTACAGGCATGGAGACAAGGCCATATCTCAGCACTGACAAATCGCTGAAAAGAGGAAGTGGTGACCGTGGTGTCCGGGACTCATGCGTGAGCCCTGTACACGGGCTCGCCTTCGGGCGACCACAGGAACTGGCCAGGCATGGGAAGAAAATGTGCAAAGGCAGGGACGTCAGGAGGGGACGAGGTGGCAGCCTCCCTCGCAACCCCTTCACCTGCTCGGTGTGTGGGAAGAGCTTCGCCTATCTGTCCAAGCTGCGGACACATCGTCTCGTCCGCAGTGACGAGAGGCCGGTCCGTTGCCCTGACTGCGGCAAGGGCCACGCCGAACCCACACGGACGAGAGGCCCTTTGCATGCGCTGGCTGTGGCAAGACCTTCAAGAACTCCGGGGACCTGACCACCCACCAACGGGCCCACACTGCTGAGCGGCCCCTCCCCTGCGCCTTCTGTTGTAACGGCTTCACCCACTCTACCCTGGTGACTCACCAGTTGGTCCACACCGATGAGAGGCCCCTCAGGTGTTCCGAGTGCGGCAAAGCCTTCAAGAGCTTCCAGGAACTGAGGCGCCACCAGCAGCTGCACACAGGCGAGCGGCTCTGTCTGTGGCAAGCGCGTCGCCCGTTCCTCCAACCTCCTGAAGCACTGTCGGGTCCACTCCGGAGAACGACCCTTCACCTGCTCCGTCTACGGCAGGGGCTTTGCGCTCTCCTCCGCGCTATCGGTGCACCAGCAGATCCACGCAGAGGAGCGGCCCTTCAAGTGTGCCGTTTGTGGCAAGGGCTTCAAGGCCTCCAACTATCTCAGGAGGCACCAGTACCACCACGGCGGGGACAGCCCCTTCACCTGCCCCGTCTGCAAGAAGGGCTTCGGCGACGCACCAGCGGGTCCACACCGACGAGAGGCCCTTCGCCTGCCCCGTCTGCGGCAAGGGCTTCAAGCGGACCAGTAACCTGCTGAGACACCAGCAGCTTCACGCCATTCTCTGAGCCCAGTGCTGAGGATGGGCGCCAGTGATGTGTCAACTTGAATGTCCTTCCTCTGTTTAACCCTTTGGGCCATCGCACTGAGCACTTGGGGATGGAGGTGTGCGGGGGTGTTGAATGAAAGAAGCTGTAAGTGATGGAAATGAGCAGGGACCAAGCAGAATGTCCAGCAGCGTCTGTGTGCCGGGGAGGGGGGCGTGGGAGAGAGGTCAGAACTAACAGAGAGCAGGGCTTCCACCAGTTTCCCTCTTCTCATCGACGCTGCTCGACCTGCTGAGTTCTTTCAGCAGATTGGTCATTGCGCTGGGGACTACCGTCACCAGTGTGACACAGCGCGGTGCGGCTTTGAATATTCCAGTGTTCAGAGGTCACTTGTGAGTGTGCGTGTGTGTGTATGAAAGCCTTCCTCGCGAAGTCTTCTTATTTTTGCCTCATCTGTTCCTATGTTGCAAAATACGACATTTTCAAAGTAGATTTTATTATCAGAGTACATACATATCACCAAATACAACCCTGAGATTCTTTTTCCTGCGGGCATACGTAGCAAATCTATAGAACAGTAACTGTAAACAGGATCAATGAACGACGCACTGTGCAAATATAAATATACAGTCATCCGTTAGTCTCGTGAGACCATGGATTTGCGCCTTGGAAGGTTTCCAGGGCGCAGGCCTGGGCAAGGTTGTGTGGAAGACTAGCAGTTGCCCATGCTGCAAGTCTCCCCTCTCCACGCCACTGATGTTGTCCAAGGGAAGGGCACTAGGACAGCTTGGCACCGGTGTTGTCGCAGAGCAATGTGTGGTTAAGTGCCTCGCTCAAGGACTCACACGCTGCCTCGGCTGGGGCTCGAACTCACGACCTTCAGATCACTAGACGAACGCTTTAACCAGTTGGGCTCTTGCCAACACACAAATATAAATATAAATAAATAGCAATAAATAACAAGAGCATGAAGTACAAACAAGGTAAAGAGTCCTTAAAGTGAGACCATTGGCTGTGGGAACAC
The DNA here is from genome assembly GCF_030028105.1 of Mobula birostris. Taxonomy (NCBI): domain Eukaryota; kingdom Metazoa; phylum Chordata; class Chondrichthyes; order Myliobatiformes; family Myliobatidae; genus Mobula; species Mobula birostris. The sequence goes on from NC_092379.1 coordinate 17,661,371, forward strand.
CAGAAATGGATTGAATGTAGCTCTAGTCACAAACAAGGGAGAATCTGCAGATGCTGGAAATTTGAGCAACACACAAAATACTGGAGGATCTCAGCAAGCCAGGCAGCACCTATAGAAAAGAGTATTGTTGATGTTTCGGGCCGAAACCCTTTGGCAGGACTGGAGGGAAAAAGCTTGGGGGGGGGGTAGATGAAAAGGTGGGGGGGGAGAGAGAAACACAAGGTCGTAGGTGAAACCGGGAGGGGGAGGGGATGTAGTTGTCCCTTTTTGTTCAAGAGCCGATCGTTGAGGGGTAGTAGCTGCTCCTGAGTCTGGTGGTGCGAGTCCTGGGGCTCCTGTACCTTCTACCTGATGGCAGAAGCAAGAAAAGAGCATGAACTGGGTGGTGAGGATCTTTGACGATGGATGCTGCTTTTCCATAGCAACGTTTCATGTAGATGTGCTCAATGGTTGGGAGGGCTCTACCAGTGAGGTACTGGGCCAAATCCACTGCCTTTTGTGGGATTTTCCACTCAAAGGGATTGGTGTTCCCACACCAGGCTGTAATACAGCCAGTCAGCACACTGTCCAACACACAGCAATAGAAATTTGCCAAAGATGACACGCCAGATCTCCGCAGACTCCTGAGGAAGCGGAGGCACTGTCGTGCTTTCTTTGCAATTCTTTTCATATGATGGGCCCAGGACTGGTCCTTTTAAGTGCAATACAAAGACAAAATTACATAATAAAGAACTAGTGCAAAATAAGAAAGAACGATGAGGTAGAGTTCATGGACCATTCAGAAATCCGATGGCAGGGGAGAAGAAGGTGATCTTGAGTCGTTGAGTGCTCACCTCCTGTATCTCTTCCCCGGTGTTAGTGTGGAATTCGTCACTGCAGACAAGGCCACCCGGCTCAAAGACAGCTTCCACCCCACTGTTCGGAGGTTATTAAGTACTTTCCCAGTACGATAAGCTGCCCTCTTGATCTTGCAGCCCATCTCATTATGATCTTGCGCCTTATGCTTTGCCTGCACTGCACTCTCTCTCTAGCTGTTAAGCTTTACTCTGCATTCTGTATGTGGAATTTGAATTGGTTGAATATGGTCTCCAAATATCTTTGAAATGTTGAGAATGTCTCAATGACTTCCTCTGGCAGCTTATTCTCCTCCTGGGTGAGAAGATGCCTGTTATGGTTTTATAATCCTCTGCTCGGTCACCCCTGAGTCTCTTACGCTGCAGTGAAAATGGCCCATCTAGTTTCTCCTTATAACACCAGGCCTCGATTCCCGTTACCATCCTCATGAATATTTTCAGCATCCTCCCCAGCTTCACCGCACCCTGGCTGACTGAAACTGCACACAGTGCTCCAAGCACAATCTCACCAAGGTCTCATACAACTGTAACTTGACGTCCCAACTGGCCCAGCCTCTCCCTAGAGATCAGGGCAATATTTCTCGCAACACACGCTCAAAGTGCTGGAGCAACTCAGGCAGCATCTATGGATGGAATAAAGTATCAACGATTTTGGCCAAGATCCGTCACCATATGTCCATGGGGGTAGATGGAGGGGTGTGGGGCGTGGGGAGAATGAGACGGGGTTGGGGTAGATGGGTGGCTGATGCTCAGCACGGACGTCAGTGGGCTGAAGGGCCTGTTTGATCCTGGGACCCCATCTGTAAATCACTCCCTTCTGAGAGATCAATCTACCTGGCTGCCTGTTGGACAATGATGCCCATGGTCCCGTTTGTGGGAGCCTTCGCCTCTTGTGAGAGCACTTGAAGGTGCCCCGGCCGGAAGGGAGGGGAAATCTCTGAATCAAAGCCCGATGCTTCGACGGTGCCTTCTCCATCTACTCCGTCCACAAATGTACAGGTATCTCAAACAACGATGAGTCAGACTCCAGGGAGGAGATAGATCGCGTAATGACATTGTGTCCTGATAACACTTTCTCCCCCAATGTCTGTAGAACAAAAGAGCTGGAGATGTGAACCTCAGCACTGCTGAGAGTATGTACCGTGTTATCCTAACCAGTCAGGACGCCCTAAGACATACGAGCAGAATTAGGCCATTTGGCCCATCTAGTCTACTCTGCCATTTGATCCTGGCCAATTTATTTTTCCTCTCCATTCCATTCTACTGCCTTCTCCTCTTAACCTTTGACACCCTTACTAATTAAGTACCTATGCATTTCAGCTTTAAATATACCCAATGACTTGTGGCAATACATTCTACAAATTCACAAGAAATACCCCCTCATTCTGTTCTAAAGGGATGTCGTATCGGAGGCTGTGCCCTCTGGTCCCACACTCTCCCACTAGTGGAAACATCCTCTGCAGGTTCGCTCTATCTGGGCCATTCGGTAGGCTCAATAGTACACCTGTAGAAGCTAGTTAGAACGTTCGGCTACAAGCCGAGCCGCCTCAGAAGTAAAGATGCTGGGGTACCTTCTGTCAGGGTCACTAGCGAGGTCAAGTGAAGGAATCATAGAGACGTCGGTAATTCAAAGAAAACAAAAGATTTCTTTCAGAAATTGACCCGCAAAAATTAACAAGAACTCAGGCAAACTACACAGAATCATGAAGCACTAAAGTCGCTCACAATAGGTAGATGAGCTCGGTCAGAGTTTCACCAGACAAGAATTCGCAACGACTGAGCAAAGAGCGGTTGATAAACCCCCTGAAATACACCCTGGAGCACGTAGGATTCAGGACCAATCCGACAACCCTGGTGCTGGACGAAGCAATGATCCCCAACGAGAACAACGACAAGACATTGAAATTCCCATGCTAATTCCAGTAGTCCAAATTGAATAAACCTGATAAATACAAAGAGTTTAACAATCCCTAATGTCCCAGATGAGACATCTGCAAAATGAAGTGAAAGCCCTGAGGAAGTACAAAGACCAACAATTCGGCATAAAAGGTAAACAATCAAGGACAGTGCATTCCCACGAGGTCACACTGAGGAAATATAGTCCACATACTAACTGAAAAAAATTACCCCTGGCTGTGACACCTGTTGTTACGTGAATGAAATCGCTGGAGAAAATTACTGGTAGATACAAAGCAGCTTCTTTTTTTGACAAAACAAGGTACAGCAGGCAGTGGAAAGATCTCCTGGCCCAATGGGGGGGCTCGACATGTTATGTGCCAAACATCAAAGGACAACTCCATATTTACAATGTATAGACAATGCTTTCTTTGAGACCACATGCAACCTTCACATCTCCTGATTCTCATCCACACCACAGATGCCAGCATCGTCTGGACTGGATTTATAGATTTTAGGAATCCATTGTTCCAAATTAAATCCACAATACATTTACTTGATATTTTATGTGCTAAACACAAAGGACAATCCCATATTTACAAAGTGTAGACAATGCTTCCTTTGAAACTACAAACAAACGTCACACCTCCGTCTTGGTACGCACACACCATAGACATCCAAGTGAATTTTAATCAGTATTGACTGGTCTGAGATTCGCAGCTTTTAGGAACCCATTGTTCAGACCTGCACCTTAAATTAAATTCAAAGGCAGAAGACTGGTAGCCAAAGCCATTCACTAACTGTAAATGACCTAAACCCAAAAATCACTCTAACACCTTCCTTGTGAATGTATTTATGTGCTGGGTTCAGGATGGGTCATTAAGATGTTAACATCCATAAATGTAAAGCAGCTGACAGAAACAGACCCCTCAGACTTCCTCATCTGTACTGATCCCCCTTTCCCATGACCCTGTCCTTTGCTACCTAGCCTGTTGTGTCTCTCTAAATGCTTCTGACCACATTCCAGATATTACCCTCTCCCCATGTGGGATAAGAACCCTCACATCCCCTTTAAATCTCCTCCCCCTTACCATAAACCTGCACCTCTGTGTACATTGCTTGATCCACCTATGATGGGGAAAAGACAATGACTGCTCTATCCATGCCACTCAGAAACTTCTATCAGGACCCCCCTCAGCCTCCAAAGCTCCTGGGAAAACAGGCCCAGCCCTATCCATCCTTCCTTCGAAGTTTTCACAATTTCAGCATGTCACCTAACCCCATGATTAAAGTCCTCGGATCCAAGCAACGTCCTGGTGACAGGAACACAGGCAGAAACATTGGAATTGGTTTACTATTGTCACATGAAAAGCTTGCCTTGCATAGTGTTCACACAGATCAAACCATTACAGTATCAAGATGAGTCCTGCCGAAGGCTCTCGTCCCAAAATGCCGGCTGCACGTTTTTTCCATAGATGCTGCCTGGCCTGCTGAGTTCCTCCAGCATTTTGGGGGGTGTCGCTCGGATTTCCAGCATCTGCAGATTTTCTCTTGTTCAAAATCATGTTTCATACCGTTGGCATATGTTGTGAAATTTGTTGTGCAACATATAAACTACGCCATAAATTACAAAAAGAAATAAATACTTAAAAATTAAACTTTAGAGTGAAAGGAGAACAGAAATAGTGAGGTGACATTGTCCATTCATAATTCCGGTGGCAGACGGGAGGAGTCTTCCTAAAGTCTTCACAAGATCACAAGACAAAGGAGCAGAAGTAGGCCATTCGGCCCATCGAGTCTGCTCCGCAGCTCCCCCATGAGCTAAACTATTCACCCATCTAGTTCCAATTTCCGGCTTTCTCCCCATATCCCTTGATACCCTGACTAATTAGATACCTGTCAATCTCCTCCTTGAACACCCTCAATGATCGGGCCTCCACAGCTGTGGCCGTGTGGCAACGAATTCCACAAATCCACGACCGTCTGGCTAAAAAAATTTCTCCTCATCTCCGTTTTAACTGGGTACCCTCTAATTCTAAGACTACGGCCTCTTGTCCTGGACTCACCCACCAAGGGAAACAACCTTTCCACATCTACTCTGTCCAACCATTTCAACATTCGAAATGTTTCCATGAGATCCCCTCTCATTCTTCTATACTCTAATGAATACAGTCCAAAAGCCGACAAACGCTCCTCATATGTTAGCCCCTGCATTCCAGGAATCATCCTCCTAAATCTTCTCTGAACTCTCTCCAACATCAGTACATTCTAAGATAGGGGGCCCATATATACGTGGTCCACCATGCAGTGGCTGAGTTCTTGTTTCGAGTGTGTGTCTTCAGGTTGCTGCACCTGTTCTCTTTTACCTTCTTGAAGATCAAAGTTCAAAGTAAATTTATTATCAAGGTATGTGTATGACGCCATGGGATTCATCTCCTTGCGGAGGGGCACAGTGGACACAAAGCAACACAGTAGAATGAGTGGAAAACTACACACACAAATAAAGGTAAACGACCAAGGTCCAAAAGACAACAAACTGCACAAATACAAAAAAAAAAGAGCAAATAATAATTAAATAAATATTGTGAACATGAGTTGTAGAGCCCTTGAAAGTGAGTCCGGAGGTTGTGGAATCGGTTCAGTGTTGAGCTGAGTGAAGTTGTCCACTCTGGTTCAGGAGTCTGGTGGTTGAAGGGTGAACCTGGTGGTGTGGGACCTGAGGGTTCTGTACCTCCTTCCCAATGGCGGGAGCAAAACGGGAGCATCGCCCAGACGGTGGGAGTCCTTGATTATGAATGACGCGCTCTCGTGAGAGTGCTCCATGTAGATGTGCTCAATGGCGGGGAGGGCTTTACCCATGATGGACTGGGCCATATCCATTGCATTCAGTAGGCTTTTCCGTTCATGGGCATTGGTGTTTCCACACCAGCCCGTGATGCAACCGGTTAGGACACTCTTCCCGCTGCGATCCATACACCGTAAGTTTGTCCAAGTTTTAGATGACATGCCAAGTTTGCAGAAACTTCCCGGAAAGCAGAGGCTCTGCAATGCCTTCTTTGTAATGGGACTTGCGTGCTGGACTGAGGACAGATCGTCTGACATGATAATAGCAAGAAAATTAAAGTTAGTGACCCTCTCCACCTCCGAGCCCCTGATGGTGACCATGGACCACTAGTTTCCTCCTTCTGTAGTCAATAATCAGCTCTTTGGTTTTGGTGATGTTGTTATTGTGTCACTATTTAGCTAGATTTTCAATCTCCCTCCTATCTGCTGATTCATCACCACCTTTGATTTGGCCAACGACAGTGGTGTCATCAGCAAACTTGAGTATGGCATTGGAGCTGTGCTTAGCCTCACTGTCATAGGTGCAGAGCGAGTAGAGCAGGGGGCTGAGCACGCAGTCTTGAGGTGCTCCTGTGCTGATGGAGGTAGTGGAGGAGATGTTGTTGCCAATCCAAAATGACTGGGGTCTGCAAGTGAGGAAATTGAGGATCCAGTTGTGCAAGGAGGTATTGAGGCCCAGATCCTGAAGCTTATTGATTAGTTTTGAGGGGACGGTAGTGTTGAATGCAGAGCTGTAGTCAACAAAAAGCATCCTGATGTTTGCATCTTGACTGTCCAGATGTCCACGAAATAGCATCTGCTGTTGACCTGTTGTGATGGTAGGGAAATTGGACTGGAACCAGGTCACTCCTCAGGAAGAAGTTAACATGTTTCAGTGAAACAGAGATCGCAGCAATATCTCGTTTCTCTCCAATACAACAATCTTGCCCTCAGGTCCTCTATCTTGTTCTCCAGTGACTGTACATTAGCCAACAAAATGCTGGAGAGAGCTATCTTCATACCCCAACGCTTTAGTCTGGCTTGGTCCACCCTGACACTTTCTCCTCCAGCAATGGCCAACCTTCGTCTGTTTCAAGGTGCCATGCCTGCTTTTGTAGGTATTGCTGCTGTCCAGCTGGTCCAAGGCTGAGAGGAGACCCAGTCAGATCACGTCCGCTGTAGACTTATCGTAGCGGTAGGCAAATTGCAACAGGTCCAGCTCCTTGCATTGGCAGAAGTTAGCTGTAACCCTGGTCAACCTCTCGAAGCACTTCATCACAGTAGATGTGAGTACAACTGGGCGATGGTCATTGAGGCAGCTCACCCTGGGCGCTGGTATGATTCTCACTCTTTTGAAACAGGTGGGAACCTCTGACTGCAGCAGTGAGATATTGAAGATGTCCTTGAACACTCCCACCAGTTGGTTGACATAGGTGTTCAGTACTCTAACAGGTAACGCCACTGGGGCCTGACACCTTACGAGGGTTCACCTTCTTGAAAGGTGTTCTGACGTCAGCCTCTGAGACAGAGATCACAGGGTCACCAGCCACAGCGGGGACTCGTACAGGTGTAATTTTATTCTCCCTTTTAAAACATGCATGAAAAGCATTGAGCTCATCTGGAAATAAAGCATCACAGCTACATACGTTAGGTCTTTGTCTTGTAGGAAATAATGGCCCGCAAGCCCTGGCGGGAGCAAAACGGGAGCATCGCCCAGACGGTGGGAGTCCTTGATTATGAATGACGCGCTCTCGTGACAGTGCTCCATGTAGATGTGCTCAATGGCGGGGAGGGCTTTACCCATGATGGACTGGGCCATATCCATTGCATTCAGTAGGCTTTTCCGTTCATGGGCATTGGTGTTTCCACACCAGCCCGTGATGCAACCGGTTAGGACACTCTTCCCGCTGCGATCCATACACCGTAAGTTTGTCCAAGTTTTAGATGACATGCCAAGTTTGCAGAAACTTCCCGGAAAGCAGAGGCTCTGCAATGCCTTCTTTGTAATGGGACTTGCGTGCTGGACTGAGGACAGATCGTCTGACATGATAATAGCAAGAAAATTAAAGTTAGTGACCCTCTCCACCTCCGAGCCCCTGATGGTGACCATGGACCACTAGTTTCCTCCTTCTGTAGTCAATAATCAGCTCTTTGGTTTTGGTGATGTTGTTATTGTGTCACTATTTAGCTAGATTTTCAATCTCCCTCCTATCTGCTGATTCATCACCACCTTTGATTTGGCCAACGACAGTGGTGTCATCAGCAAACTTGAGTATGGCATTGGAGCTGTGCTTAGCCTCACTGTCATAGGTGCAGAGCGAGTAGAGCAGGGGGCTGAGCACGCAGTCTTGAGGTGCTCCTGTGCTGATGGAGGTAGTGGAGGAGATGTTGTTGCCAATCCAAAATGACTGGGGTCTGCAAGTGAGGAAATTGAGGATCCAGTTGTGCAAGGAGGTATTGAGGCCCAGATCCTGAAGCTTATTGATTAGTTTTGAGGGGACGGTAGTGTTGAATGCAGAGCTGTAGTCAACAAAAAGCATCCTGATGTTTGCATCTTGACTGTCCAGATGTCCACGAAATAGCATCTGCTGTTGACCTGTTGTGATGGTAGGGAAATTGGACTGGAACCAGGTCACTCCTCAGGAAGAAGTTAACATGTTTCAGTGAAACAGAGATCGCAGCAATATCTCATTTCTCTCCAATACAACAATCTTGCCCTCAGGTCCTCTATCTTGTTCTCCAGTGACTGTACATTAGCCAACAAAATGCTGGAGAGAGCTATCTTCATACCCCAACGCTTTAGTCTGGCTTGGTCCACCCTGACACTTTCTCCTCCAGCAATGGCCAACCTTCGTCTGTTTCAAGGTGCCATGCCTGCTTTCGTAGGTATTGCTGCTGTCCAGCTGGTCCAAGGCTGAGAGGAGACCCAGTCAGATCACGTCCGCTGTAGACTTATCGTAGCGGTAGGCAAATTGCAACAGGTCCAGCTCCTTGCATTGGCAGAAGTTAGCTGTAACCCTGGTCAACCTCTCGAAGCACTTCATCACAGTAGATGTGAGTACAACTGGGCGATGGTCATTGAGGCAGCTCACCCTGGGCGCTGGTATGATTCTCACTCTTTTGAAACAGGTGGGAACCTCTGACTGCAGCAGTGAGATATTGAAGATGTCCTTGAACACTCCCACCAGTTGGTTGACATAGGTGTTCAGTACTCTAACAGGTAACGCCACTGGGGCCTGACACCTTACGAGGGTTCACCTTCTTGAAAGGTGTTCTGACGTCAGCCTCTGAGACAGAGATCACAGGGTCACCAGCCACAGCGGGGACTCGTACAGGTGTAATTTTATTCTCCCTTTTAAAACATGCATGAAAAGCATTGAGCTCATCTGGAAATAAAGCATCACAGCTACATACGTTAGGTCTTTGTCTTGTAGGAAATAATGGCCCGCAAGCCCTGCTAGAGCTGATGTGCAATGGATTCCGTCTCTAACTTCACTCGGAATTGCCTTTTCACTCTTAAGATAATTTTACAAGTTTCAGCAACTTGCTTTGATCTTGTGCAGTAGCCACACCCCCATACCAGGCAGTGAATCAGTCAGTCAGAATGCTCTCTACGGTACATTTGTAGAAGTTTTTGAGTGTTTTAGGTGACAAACCCAAATCTCCTCAAACTCCTAATGAAATATAGCCATTGTCTTTCTTTCTTTATAACTGCATCAATATGTTGAGTCCAGGTTACGTCCTCAGAGATAGTGACACCCAGGAACTTGAAACTACTGATCCACTTCTGATCTGTCTTTGAGGATTGGTTTGGGTTCTCTCAACTTACCCACTGAAGTCCACAATCAGCTCTCTGGTCTTACTGATGTTGGGTGCAAGGTTGTTGTCACAACACCACTCAACTAGCTGGTACATCTTGCTCTTGTACGCCCTCTCACCTCCATCTGAGATTCTGCCAACCATCATCATCAGCGATCTCTCGTAGTCGAGTATGATTCTTCTCCTGGTGGTTGTTCTGGTCACTTGTGGGTCCTGAGATGACTGAAGAGGCCGATCCGTGACCCACAAGTCCTATTGCAGTGTTGGCAGGTGGAGATCATTGAGGTGGTGGTGGATTTAGCTGGCTGGGCCTTTCCCAGTCTCTCCTTGTATTGAAGCTGCTTGGTCTCAGCAGCACGGTGGAGGTATCCTTCGGGCTGTGCAGTTCCCTCACGGACAGACCCTCTCCAGCTTTCCCCGTCCTGTGCTAATTTTTCCCTTCCATTCAGGTTAATGTGGGTCTAGATACAATCCTTGAACTGCTTTTCCTGCCCTCCAGGAGCGTGCTTCGCATCCTTGGGTTGGCTGAACAGGAATTGTTTAGGGAGATGGGAGTCAGGCACATGGATGATGTGGCCGACCCATCGGAATTGCTGTTGAGTCACGATTGTGGCTATGGAGTTAATGTTAGCTTCCTCCAGGATGCTGGAGTTAGTGTGCCTGTTTTTCCAGTGAACTTTCAGAGTCTTTCAGAGGCATCTTTGATGGTAAGTTTCTAGGAACTTTATGTGCCTGCTGTATGTTGTCCACGACTGTGCTCCATGTAGCAAGGAGGGGAGGACTATAACTTTATAGACCAGAAGCTTAGTGTTGGTCTTGATATTCCGATCTTCAAAAACTCTCTTTCTCAGCCTGGCAAAAGCTCCACCTTGCCTATTCTGCGATTTATTTCAAAGTCGATGTTGGCTCTTGAAGAAAGAGAGGTGTCAAGGTATGGGAGATGATCAGTGTCCTCCGGAGGGATGTTGTCAACTTGGATGGCTGGAGGTTTAGGAGCTTGATCTGGAGCAGGTTGGTGCAGGACGTGGGTTTTCTTGATGCTTAGATGAAGTGCCAGGAGCCTGTACGCTCAGGCAGAAGCATCCATTCTGCCCTGCAGATCCGCAGATCCTCCTCAGAGTGAGCTACGATGGCGTTGTCGTCTGCACATTGGAGCTCCGTGATGGAAGTAGTTGACATCTTTTTCTTTGCCTTGAACCTGTTAAGGTGAAAGAGCCCCCACCCCCACCTATCCTGTCGAGAATCTGGACTGCTTTTGGGAGGTCTTGGCCTGTGAGGTGAAGAATAGTTGCAATGAAGACAGCAAGCAGAGTTTGGGCAATGATACACCCCTGTATGCCCCGGTCTCAACCTGAATGGTTGCTGTTTCAGAGCCGCTGTTGCTGAGGACTGGTGAGCTCATATCATTGCGTAACAACTGCAGGATCCTGAGGTACCTCTCCGGGCACCCGATTTTGGACAGTACCTGCCAAAGTCCAGGACGATTTACAGAGTCAAATGTTTTTTTAAGGTCTATGAAGCCCATATAGAGTGGGAGATTCTGTGCCTGGGCTTTCTCCTGAAATTGACATGCTGTAAAAATCATGTCAGATGGACGGAAGCCACACTGAGACTCAGGCAGGAGATCTTCTGCCAGAGGTGAAAGCCAGTCACATAAAATTCGGCTGAGTACCTTTCCTCTTATAGGGAGGACGGGGGTGCCTCTAAAATTTCTGCAGTCAGCTTTATCACCCTTTTTGAAGAGTGTGACAATCAGGGCATCCCTAAGTTCAGCTGGAATCCTCTCCTGGTCCCAGATCTTGACAAGCAGGTCATAAGTATGATTTAAAAGCTCTACTTTCCTTGAGGATTTCTGCTAGAATTCCATCAGTGCCAGTGGCCTTGTTGTTCCTCAATTTCTTGCCAGCCGTCTGCGCCTCTTTGACACTAGGAGGCCTACTCATGTCCTCCTTCATAAGTCGTTGTGGGAGATGGTTGATCACTTCGATGTCAACAGTGTCATAACAATTACGTAGCTCCTGAAAGTGCTCCTTCCATTGAGTATTGATGACATCATTGTCCTTCAGCAGCCTTTGACCCTCTTTGGAGTGCAGGGGATTCAGGCCATGATGGTTTGGGCCATACAACATTTTAAACTTTATACTTTATTGTCGCCAAACAATTGATACTAGAATGTACAATCATCACAGCGATATTTGATTCTGCGCTTCCTGCTCCCTGGATTACAAATCGATAGTAAATATTAAACATTTAAATTATAAATCATAAATACAAAATAGAAAAATGGAAAGTAAGGTAGTGCAAAAAAAAAACCGAGAGGCAGGTCAGGATATTTGGAGGGTACGGCCCAGATCCGGGTCAGGATCCGTTCAGCAGTCTTATCACAGTTGGAAAGAAGCTGTTCCCAAATCTGACCGTACAAGTCTTCAAGCTCCTGAGCCTTCGCCCGGAGGGAAAAGGGACAAAAAGTCTGTTGACTGGGTGGGTCGTGTCCTTGATTATCCTGGCAGCACTGTTCCGACAACGTGCGGTGTAAAGTGAGTCCACGGACGGGAGATTGGTTTGTGTGATGTGCTGCGCCGTGTTCACGATCTTCTGCAGCTTCTTCCGGTCTTGAACAGGACAACTTCCATACCAGGTTGTGAGGCACCCTAGAAGAATGCTTTCTACGGTGCATCTATAAAAATTAGTGAGGGTTTTTCTTGGTGGCATTAAACAAACCCCTGCTATCACCAGAGTCAGCAGGGTGCTGTATTTCTAGGGCCCTGGTTCTTTATTTCCCTTACTCTATGCTGGACTACGGCCTTCGCTTTGGAGTGGTCTTCTCTGTATGCCAAAAGCAAATCAACAACTTTATAGGTGGCACTTTGAGCTGTGCCTAGCCACACAGTCCTGAGTGTAGAGAGCGAGCAGAGCAGTGGGCTGGGCATACATCCCTGAGGTGCACCAGTGTTGATTGTCAGCAGGGAGGGAGAGAATGTCACCAATCAGCACAGATGGTTTAATAATGATGCAACATGGTATCCTGACCCTTGAACTCAAATTGCTTTACTAATAAAGGCAAACATGCCTTGTGCCTTCTTTACAACCTTATTGCACACTCATTAACCTGCCACCATGTGCGTCTCTGGGATATCCTTGAGATCAGCCGGGGAGAACTCAGTCACTCGCACAGAGAGTGGGCAAAGTCTACACACACCCAAGGTCAGGAGTGAACCTGGATCACTGATTGGGAGGCAGTGGATAGACCAGTCATTCACCAAGCTGCATCTGAGATCTGGGTTTCAAAGTTAAAGTCAATTAAAGTACAGTGAAAAACTTACTTGCAGTAAACCAGGACCAAGCTTATATATCACTGGTGTATGTCGTAAAATGTGTTGTTTTGCAGCAACACATTGCAATACAGAATAATGTAAGCTGTAAATTACAGCAAGAAGTATATATATTTAAAAAGTTACACTAAGTAGGTAGTGCAAAATGAGAAAAGAAGTATTGAGGTAGTATTCACGGGTTCAATGTCCATTCAGAAGTCGGATGGCAGAGGTGAAGATGTTGTTCCTGAATTGTTGAGCGTCTGTTCTTGGTATCCTGTACCTCCTTCCTGATGGTAGCAAAGAGAAGAGGGCTTGTACTGGATTCTGGGGGGGCTAGTGCCCATGAGGGAGCTGACTGAGTCTACAACTTTCTGAAGCTTATTTCGGTCCTCTGCCGTTAGAATGCTGTCCGTGGTAGATCTATGGAAATTTCCGAGTGTTTTTGGTGACGTACCAAATTTCCTCAAACTCCCAATGAAATAGAGCCACTGTCTTGTCTTCTTTGTAACTGCATCAATATGGTGAGTCCAGGATTTTTTTTCATTATTTCAAAATATACTTTATTCAAAAATAAATATATACAATAAACCATTCAATAACTTTTCATCCTTTACATACGTTTCCATTATACTCAGTACATATCCGTATTAATAGCTACCCACGTGGCACTCCAGTAGTTCAGCTTACCACATCATTGTTGAGGGGTATACTCCCCGCCCACCGACCCCTCCCACTCCCACGGGTGGAGAAACCTATACTGTGGTCCTTCCCCACCGGGCCCTTGCGATGGCTGCACCGAGTTTCAGTGCGTCCCTCAGCACGTACTCCTGCAGCCGAGAATGTGCCAGTCGGCAGCATTCTCCCACGGACATCTCCATGTGCTGGTAGATCATCAAGTTTGGGGCCGACCAAAGAGCGTCTTTCACCGAGTTGATGATCTGCCAGCAGCACCGGATGTTTGTCTCCGTGTGCGTCCCCGGGATCAGAGAGTCCTCTGTTACGCAGCTGCTGGGGATGAAACGTAACATCCAGGATAGATTCTCAGAGATGTCAGGGACTTGAGACTGCTCACCCTTTCCTCTCCTGATCCCTCAATGAGGACTGGTGTGTGTTCCCTCATCTTACTTATTGTGTTCATTATCGAGGGAGAGTGCCGAGCACACCAGGAAGCCAGCGTGCAGGATATCCAACTGAAGTTTATTGATCCCACGTGCTTGTAAAGCGTGTGAACACCTCCCATGGGGGAGTAGCTAATTGAGTGGCCAAGGAGTAACATTATTAACAACCACTACATCTCCCCTTCTTGAAAAACAGAAAAACTAGGTATGTCCTACTTGTCTACAGAACTGTGTTGAAATTATAGTCACTGAAGTTGTGTGATTCAGTTCACTTTACCCATACCACGTAATTTATGGTCCCTACATAAACATAAAAAAGAATTGCCAACATTATAACTGTCTTTCTATTTGTTTTTAATGGTCTCTCTCTCTCTCTGTTTTCCTCATTTTTTCACCAATTCCTTCTTTTTTTAAAGAGCAGTGTCAGTTTGAGAAATGTTTTCAACATTAGAACGCTTTTTAAAAACACTAACTCTAATGGAAGTCAGGGTGGACTACCTGAATACTCCAGCAAAGTGAGAGGATTATTCTGCCTCTTTAATCACTTTCCCGAAGTTATTAGGCTACAGAGTGTAGCTCTGTGGTGATAGATGACTGAGGATGGAGAGGAACTGTTTTTCCCAGAGAGCGGTGAATCTGTGGAATTCTCTGCCCAATTAAGCAGTGGAGGCCACCTCAGTGAATGTATTTAAGACAAGGTTGGATAGATTTTTACATAGTAGGGGAATTAAGGGTTGCGGAGAAAAGGCAGGAAGGTGGAGATGAGTCCATGGCCAGATCAGCCATGACCTTATTGAATGGCGGAACAGACTCGATGGGCCAGATGGCCTACTCTTGCTCCTATTCCTTATGTTCTGGTGCAAGGCCTGATGTGGTATAGGTCTCTGGAATTGTTGGAGTGGATGGAGATCCTTGAACCCGTGCATCCTCCTTGCTAAGTGGTCCTCGTCGTAAGGATCAGACCACTCTACTCCGTTCTCCACCTTTCATGGACCTCAAAGGTGCACAAGCTCACTCCTGATAGAAACAGAGAAACATAGACAACCTACAGCACAATACAGGCCCTTCGGCCCACAATGCTATGTCGAACATGTAGTTACTTTAGAAACACACATCAAATTTGCTGGTGAACGCAGCAGGCCAGGCAGCATCTCTAGGAAGAGGTACAACCGACGTTTCAGGCCTGACGAAGGGTCTCGGCCCGAAACGTCGACTGTACCTCTTCCTAGAGATGCTGCCTGGCCTGCTGCGACAACCAGCAAATTTGATGTGTGTTGCTTGAATTTCCAGCATCTGCAGAATTCCTCGTGTTTAGTTACTTCAGAAATTACCTAGGGTTACCCATAGCCCTCTATTTTTCTAAGCTCCATGTACCTGTCCAGGAGTCTCTTAAAAGCCCTTATCGTATCCGCGTCCACCACCATCGCCGGCAGCCCATTCCACGCACTCACCACTCTCTGCATAAAA
The DNA here is from genome assembly GCF_030028105.1 of Mobula birostris. Classification (NCBI taxonomy): domain Eukaryota; kingdom Metazoa; phylum Chordata; class Chondrichthyes; order Myliobatiformes; family Myliobatidae; genus Mobula; species Mobula birostris. The sequence goes on from NC_092379.1 coordinate 17,676,662, forward strand.
CAAACTTACCCCTGACGTCTCCTCTGTACCTACTTCCAAGCATCTTCAAACTGTTCCCTCTCGTGTTAGCCATTTCAGCCCTGGGAAAAAAGCCTCTGACTATCCACATGATCAATGCCTCTCATCATCTTATACACCTCTATCAGGTCACCTCTCATCCTCCGTCACTCCAAGGAGAAAAGGCCGAGTTCACTCAAGCTAGTCTCGTAAGGCATGCTCCCCAATCCAGGCAACATCCTTGTAAATCTCCTCTGCACCCTTTCTATGGTTTCCACATCCTTCCTGTAGTGAGGCGACCAGAACTGAGCACGATACTCCAAGTGGGGTCTGACCAGGGTCCTATATAGCTGCAACATTACCTCTCGGCTCCTAAACTCAATCCCACGATTGATGAAGGCCAATACACCGTATGCCTTCTTAACCACAGAGTCAACCTGCGCAGCAGCTTTGAGTGACCTATGGACTTGGACCCCAAGGTCCCTCTGATCCTCAACACTGCCAAGAGTCTTACCATTAATACTATATTCTGCCATCATATTTGACCTACCAAAATGAACCACTTCACACTTACCTGGGTTGAACTCCATCTGCCACTTCTCAGCCCAGTTTTGCATCCTATCTATGTCCCGCTGTAACTTCTGACAGCCCTCCACACTATCCACAACACCTCCAACCTTTGTGTCATCAACAAATTTACTAACCCATCCCTCCACTTCCTCTTCCAGGTCGTTTATAAAAATCAGGAAGAGTAGGGGTCCCAGAACAGATCCCTGAGGCACACCACTGGTCACCGACCTCCATGCAGAATATGACCTGTCTACAACCACTCTTTGCCTTCTGTGTGCAAGCCAGTTCTGGATGCACAAAGCAATGTCCTCTTGGATCCCATGCCTCCTTACTTTCTCAATAAGCCTTGCATGGAGTACCTTATCAAATGCCTTGCTGAAACCCATATACACTACATCTACTGTTCTACCTCCATCAATGTGTTTAGTCACATCCTCAAACAATTCAATCAGGCCCTTGACAAAGCCGTGCTGACTATTCCTAATCATATTATACCTCTCCAAATGTTCATAAATCCTGCCTCTCTGGATCTTTTCCATCAACTTACCAACCATTGAAGTAAGACTCACTGGGCTATCTCTACTCCCTTACTTGAATAAGGGAACAACATCCACAACCCTCCAATCCTCCGGAACCTCTCCCATCCCCATTGATGATGCAAAGATCATCGCCAGTAGCTCAGCAATCTCCTCCCTTGCCTCCCACAGTAGCCTGTGGTACATCTCGTCTGGTCCCGGTGATTTATCCAACTTGATGCTTTCCAAAAGCTCCAGCACATCCTCTTCCTTAATATCTACATGCTCAAGCTTTTCAGTCTGCTGTAAGTCATCCCTACAATCGCCAAGATCCTTTTCCATAGTGAATATTGAAGCAAAATATTCATTAAGTATCTCTACTACCTCCTCTGACTCCATGCACACATTTCCACTATCGCACCTGAGTGGTCCTATTCTCACACGACTCGTCTGCTTGCTCTTCGCATACTTGTAGAATGCTTTGGGGTTTTCCTTAATCCTGTCCACCAAGGCCTTCTCATGGCCCCTTTTGGCTCTCCTCATTTCCTTCTTAAACTCCTTCCAGTTAGCCTTATAATCTTCTAGATCTCTATCATTACCTGGTTTTTTGAACCTTTTGTAAACTTTTCTTTTCCTCTTGACTAGATTTATAACAGCCTTTGTACACCACAGTTCCTTTCCCTGTCTCATTGGAACATGCCTATGCAGAACGCCACGCAAATATCCCCTGAACATTTGCCACATTTCTGCTGTACATTTCCCTGAGAACATTTGTTCCCAATTTATGCTTCCAAGTTCCTGCCTGATAGCCTCATATTTCCCCTTACTCCAATTAAACGCTTTCCTAACTTGTCTGTTCCTATCCCTCTCCAATGCTATGGTAAAGGAGATAGAATTGTGATCACTATCTCCAAAATGCTCTCCCACTGAGAGATCTGACACCTGACCAGGTTCATTTCCCAATACCAGATCAAGTACAGCTTCTCCTTTTGTAGGTTTATTAGATTAGATTAGATTATGAGGACACTCAGTCCTCGTTTATTGTCATTTAGAAATGCATGAATTAAAAAATGATACAACATTCCTCCAGAATGATATCATAAGAAAACACAGGACAAACCAAGACTAAAACTGACAAAACCACATAATTATAACATATAGTTACAACAGTGCAAAGCAATACCATGATTTCATAAAGAGCAGACCATGGGCACGGTAAAAAAAAGTCTCAAAGTCCCGATAGACTCATCATCTCACGCAGGCAGCAGAAGAGAGGAACTCCCCCCGCCGTGAACCTCCAAGCGCCGCCAACTTGCTGATGCAGCACCATTGGAAGCACCCGACCGCAGCGGACTCTGTGTCTGTCCGAAAACTTCGAGCCTTTGACCAGCCCCTCCAACACAGCCTCACTGAGCACCATCCTCTGCCGAGTGTTTCGAACCTGCCCCGGCCACCGAGCAACAAGCAAAGCCGAGGACTCGGGGCCTTCTCCTCTGGAGATTCTGGACCACACAGTAGCAGCAGCAGTGAAGCAGGCATTTCAGAAGTTTCACCAGATGTTCCTCCGTGCTCTCACGTCCGTCTCCATCAAATCAGGATTGTGCATGTCACCCTACTTGACAAATAACAGACATCACCACTGGAGTGGCTGCTGCGAGCTGTGTCGTGCCGCCATCTTCTCCTCCCTCCTTCCACATATTGTTCTGCCTGATCTCACCTCGTAATGTTCTGATCACAAATGATCATGGTGCACACTGCCGGACTGTTGTTCCTTTGCTGAATTGGTCTGAAACCCAAGCAGCTTCACCTGTCCTGAGGAGTGTCAAAGATCTTGCCCTGTGTCCAAGATCATGAATGCTCTTCATTTTCTCACGCTGTGTTATCTCAAAATTTCTCACTTTGGCTGAATCCAGTCGGTGAGGTTGGAGGAGGGAAGGAAGAAGAGGCAGCTTGTTCTCAGTCTCCAGCCCATTGATGGCTCTGATGGGCTGGGAGAGGCATGGAGCAATAGGCTGGTAGTGCTTTGCAGGGGTCTCTCGCCTTCAGTAGGAGACTCTTCACAGTTTGCACTGCTCTTTCCGCTTCTCCATTTATCTGTGGGTACTGTGGACCGGTTGTCTGGTACTTGTCTGGTACACAGTGTGGACATGGTGGAGGATTACAAATACCTGGGGATACGAATTGACAATAAACTGGACTGGTCAAAGAACACTGAGGCTGTCTACAAGAAGGGTCAGAGCCGTCTCTATTTCCTGAGGAGACTGAGGTCCTTTAACATCTGCTGGACGATGCTGAGGATGTTGAATGGCGAAGGCGTCTCTTTCAAGCCAGTGAAGTCTGAGCTCATGAGCTCCTTTTGGAACAGCTGGCCACCCACGATCACAGTGTTGCATGACCTTGCTGCAGATTTGGTCCGTTTTCAACTCAGCGCAAATTTCATCCACCTTACTTTGTGACGCAGGAAAGCTTTCATGTACCCGAGTGAAAAAGATAACAGTGTCTTCCATGAGGAAAAAGTAAGCTTCCTTCCACTCACTTTTGCATGGCATCCTTGACAGAGGGGTCTGGTGTTGTGAAGGATTTGCCAGGGACATGTTCAATGTCATAACAGTATCACATAAGCCCTCATTCTGAATCTTTGCAGATGTGGAGGTAAGTCATCCAAGTGTTTTGAACTGAGGATGCTGATAAATGGCTTGTGGTCTGTTTGAAGTAGGAATTTAGTGCCAGTCAAGTAGGAGCTGAAGTGTTCACAAGCCCATAGGAAAGCCAGTGTTTCCTTTTCAATTTGGGTGTAACACTGTTCAGTAGGAGTCAGTGCTCTTGATGCATATGCCATTGGTTTTCATACACCACTGCAGCTTTGCATGAGCACCCCGCCCCCCACCCGGCCAAAGGAAGAGATGTCTGCTGAGACCTTGGTTGCTTTGTTTGGACCAAAGAACGTCAATGTTGGCAGAGTGATAAGCTCTGCTTTAAGTGATGAGAATGACTTCTCCTGTGGTGCGTCCCAGCTCCAAACATTTCTGAGGGAGGAGGTCAGGTGGTGGCTTTATTTTCTCTGCCAAATCTGGAATGACCTTTCCCAGCTGGTTTACCGTGCCAAGGAAATAGTGGATCTCTGATACCTTCATCAGTTGTTCTCGCCGAACTCCTTCCAGTTTGTTCTGAATCTGGTTGCACTCCCTCTGAAGACAGTTGGTGGGATAAGGACTTCACCTCCTACTTCACAAATTCACATTTCTTTTTGTTCAGGGTGATTCTAGCCTGTTTCAGCTTCTCCAAGGCAGCTTCCATTCTTTTGTCATGTTCCTCACTTGAGCTTCTGAAGATAAGTATATCATCCAGTCCCCCTGAAATTTGGTTCACCCTCATCTGAAAGAGTTCAGGGGCTGATGAGAGGCCAAAATAGAGTCTCTAAAAGGCATAGCATCCACATGGTGTGATAAGGGTTGTGAGCTTCTGTGACGCAGGAGCTAAATGGATCTGCCAGAACCCTCAGTTTGCATCTAGTTTGGTGAAGAACTTTTCTCCATGCAGCATACTCAATGTGGGTTCAACAGAGGGCAGAATAAACTTCTCCCCTCTCACTGCATTATTCAATTTTGTTAGATCAACACAGATCCTCACTGTGCCAGCTGGCTTGGGAGCAAGAACAATACCCGCACACCTCCACTCACTCAGGTTATGATGTCAAGCGCCTTCATTCTCTCAGGTTCAGCTTTGACTTGGTTCATCAAAGCGATCGGAGAGTAGGACATCACTCCTAACCTCAGCTGGATAAGGTAATCTTTCGATACCCCCAGGCCTGTGAACAATTCCAGATACTTCTCCTGCCACTGAATATTGTGTAGTGATTCCAACCTTGCCATGAGGTTCAGCTCCTCGATGGCACGTCATCCAGAAGTGTAGATTCTGAACAGCACAGGCATCCTCTTTTCACTGAGGTTAAGCTTCCCTGGCCCCATGAGCACTGTCTTTGTTGGGTTTAGCGCAATGCCTGCTCTCTCCTCCAGTTCTGTGAACAGACGGTTGGGGATGGCTGTGACATCTGCCCCAGTGTCTGTATTGACTGTCACTTCCTCATTTTGCTACTGAACAGTAGTACACCAGCCTTGTCTATCTGAATCTGAAGCCCCAAGGAAAGCTCTCTCTCTCTCTCTGTCTGAATCATGGTCTTCTTTGACCTGCTGAAGAACTTTGAACTTCTATAATGGCCAACTCTATTGCATTGGTGGCAATCACTTCTTTTGTTGACAGAGCTCTTTGACATGAAATGGAGACTTGCCGCATCTCTTACAGTTGGACATTTTACCTGCTTTTTGCTTTGCTTGTTGTTTTGTTTCAGCTGAGCTCCACTCTCACCTCTTTCTGGATACACTTTGTACTCTTCTTTTTGTACAGTTTCTAGCTTTACCTCAGCATTGTCTTCTTGCCTGAGTTCTGCTGTTGCTGATGAACAATCTCACACTGCCTGACCATAGTAAAAGCTTTCTTTATTGTGAGATTTGCCTGCAACCGACGTCTCGCGGACAATTTGGTGTCTGGTATCCTGACAGCAATCCTGCCTCTAATGAGCTCTTCTCTCAGATTTCCATGTGCACAGTTGTCTGACAGGGCATTAAGTCATTTACACTTCCATCTGGGTCCTGTATTCTGGAGTTGAATTTTGCCCTGTTATATACATTTCATTTCACTTTTCAGAGAAATATTCTTTGAATTTATCCTGCACTGTTTTATACTCCTTTTTTTCTGAGCATCTGTCAGTCCTAATCCATCCACGATGTCACTGGCTTTGTCACCCATGCAGTATATCAGTGTGCTTACTTGATGCTCTTCTGAAGCCTGAGTGAGATTGTTTCAACCCTAAATCTCTCAAAGCGTCTGAGACACCTCTCAAAGTCCCCTAGCTGAGAGAAATCAAATGTCTCGGCGGCTTTATCATGTAAGTAGATGTATGCTATTGTTGCTCTTCTCCATGCCTCCTTGAGCTGCTGGGGTGGCATTTTCCTGACTTTTCTTTAGCATTTGTCTGTTTTTTTTATGAGGCCAGGTTGCTAGTTCGATGCTCAATCCAGTATGGATGGAAAATATGCAAGGAGCCTGCTCGAGTCGAACAACTTGAAGTTGAGTGCGGATGACACCATACCACTGGCTGGCTATAGGTAGATTTAGGCAATGTTGCCTCTAATTTACAATGACCAGTGTGCAAAAAAATCTTGCGCTGTGCAATTTTTTTGCCCAGTGACAACGACATGTGCGCACTGAATAATTTCTTCAATAAAAACAGTATGAATAAGCCAGTTCTAAAATCTGCAGACAAATCGTTGCAAACTCCACATTGTCAAGACCATCCACATCAGATAATTGTGTACGATCATGAAATATGCTTAACATGTCAACGAGGTAGAGGGTGACAACCTGTTGTGCACAGTTTAAATTCCTTTGCGCGCTGGTAGCGAATGATGTGTGCGTGCGCACACCTTAGAGGGAACATTGGATGTGGGTGCTGGAGGTATTTGCTCCATTTTCCTGTTTGCTTGTTTCTTCGTTTATTATTTTATTTATTTGGACTACAAAGGTCTTCTTTTCTCTTCCTGAGAGTTTGACTGACTTCTCTGCTGTGTTTGTGGCTCTCTGCGTTTTCCCTGGCCAGTGGTTCACAGATTATTACAATGTATTCACTTTTGGGTATAGCGTGAAGGCATTGCCTAGCAACCCTGGCTCTTTCTCAACTCACGCTCAATACAGTTATCAAACTAGCATAGGCAGTTTAGGTTGATAAGTGTCAGGATATTTTTCATCGATATATGAAACAAGAACAGTCTTACGGTAATTTCTTTCTTGGTTTGGGTCATTTCGTCGATGATCAGCCACTTCCGACACTATGTTGTGTTCATTAATGAGGGAGAGTGCAGAGCACACCAGGATGCCAGCATGCAGGATATCCAACTGAACTTTATTGATAACCCTGCTTGTACAGTATGTGAACTCCTCCCATGTGGGAGTGGCATAGGAATGACACTATTAACTACCACTATAGTGCCCTTTCTGAAGTCCACAACCAATTTTTTGGTCTTACTGATGCTGCAACACCACTCAGCCAGCTGATCTGTCTCAGTCCTCTACGCCTTCTCATCACCATCTGAAATTCTGTCAACAATAGTTGTATCATTGGCAAATTCATAGATGGCAATTGAGCTGTGCCCGGTCACAGAGTCAAGGGTATGGAAAGAGTAGAGCAGTGGGCTAAGCACACTCCCGTGAGTGTGCCAGTGTTGATCAGTGAGCTGGAGATTTTATTTCTGATCTGCACGGACTGTGCTCTGCCAGTGAGGCAGTCAAAGGTCTAGTTGCAGATGAGGCACAGAGGCCCAGGTTTGATTTTTGATCAGAGCTGTATTAATGATTGTGTTAAATGCTGAGCTGTTATCAATAAACAGCAGCCTGAAGAGTCAATGAGATTGCATCCACTGTAGACCTATTGTGGTGATAGGCAGATTGCAGTGGGTCCAAGTCCTTGCTAAGGCAGAAATTGATTCTAGCCATAACCAACCCATCAAAGCACTTCATCACCATAGATATGAATGCGACCGGACAATAAGTCAGTAAGACAGGTCACCCTGCTCTTCTTGGGCACTGGTATGATTGTTGCCCTTTGAACCAGGTGGGAACTTCCAATTGTAGCAAATAGCATGAGAAACGCAACATTCACAAGAAAGAAAACATAAATTGTACTAAGTTCTACAAGGAAAAAAACACAGATCAGAAACATAGTCCATTTTTAGAGCATAGTGGTGAAAGCAGCCATGATTTTGCAATGCATGTTGGTGATCATGGTCGTGCTGGTTGGTTCGAGAACCGAAAGGTCGAAGGGAAGTAGCTGTTTCTGCAACTTCAGGCTGTCCAATGATAGCACGGTCTAGATGGTGGGGATCTTTGATGATGGATGTTGCTTTCTTGAGGCAACACTTCGTGTGGTGAAAAGGGACATGTCCCAGGTGTATTAGGCAGGATGCACGACCTCTCTGCAGCTTCTTTGGTTCCTGTGCATTCGAATTGCTGTACCAGACTCTCATTGTTAGATATGTCACCGAAGATTCTTGCAAATTTCTACAGATGTAGAGCAGAGGGCATTCCGACTCGTTGCATCACTGCCTGGTAGGAAGGTTCGAATGTGCATGATTGCAAGAGGCTGTGGAGAGTTTTCGAATCAGTCGGCTTCCTCACGGTCACAACCCTTCCACCTTGGAGGATATCTTCAAGAGGCAGTACCTGAAGGACCCTCACCTTTCAGGGCACATCCTCTTCTCACTACTACCCTCGGTGAGGAGGTACAGGAGCCTTAAGACCCAGCCTCCACGATTCAAGAACAGCTTCCTTCCCTCTGCCGTCAGTTTACTCAATGGTCAATGAACAATGCCTCATTATTTGTCTTTTGTGTTATTTATTTAACTTTTCTTTGCACTTACTGCTACCACAGTACAGCAAATTTCAGGTATTATGTCAATGATAATAAATATGATTCTGAAACGGGTTAAGTAAGACCCCGGTTTTCTTTCACCGCTTTGGGTATCACAGCAGCGAAGAGAAGTCAGACTGCTCCTGGATCTGATCCGTCACGCAAACAATTTGTACCCTGACAGCAACGTAGGTTGGGAATATTTATCTTTTGTTCGCACGGAGCTGTTAAGAATGTTATTTTTAAAGAGGAAAAGCTTTTTCAGGAACTCTCCCCCCCACTCCCGGTGGGAAGCCACCCTCTGCCGCCCTTCTCTGCCACAGGGGCGGGAGGAGGGGTGGGGTTGGTCGTCGAGTCCCGCCCTCTCCACCGATTGGTTGGAGGACCAAGCGCTGCCGCACCGTTCCTCCCGGTGCTCCGGTTGGCGATTGGTCGCGCTCCCGTCACTCCATGGCACGCCGCCCGTCACGTGGTCCGCAACAGGGGGTTGGGGGGGCTGCTCTCTCCGTGCTCGAAGGAGCCGCTCAGTCCGCCGCCATTCAGGAGGCGCTCCTGCGCCCGCTTGGGTTGGTATTTTACCGGTCGATCCAGCCCGCCCGATGCGCGAGCATGCGGTTTATCCCCGTGGAACGGAAAATAGCGCGACGGATGGAAATTGCCAACGCCGTCTCCGCTCGCCTTTCCTCACCCTCCCCCCTCCGTCGACCGTTAGCGAAATCGCCCGGCAGGCCGCGCGCGCGGAGCCCAGTGCGCAGGCGCGCCGGACCACTCTCGGCCCCCCCTCCCGCCCCCCTGCGCTGTGAGCATGCGCGGGAGTGGTCGGGTGCTGGCGAGGGGGCGCTCCCGCGCCCAGCTGCAGGGGCGGGTTGGCGCGCGCAGGGTGGGCGCCGGCCCCGGGTTGGGCGCTTTCCCTGCGCGCGGGGAGTTCTGGGTACCGGGCGACGCCATTAAGGGAGACACGGGGAGGCGGTGGCCACAGATTCTTGAGTAGTGGTCTCTGAATCCGTGGGAGCAATTCTGAGTCATTTTACACCTCTGCTCTTTCTCCGAAGGACCCTATGAACACTACCTCGTTATTCCTCTTTTGCACTAATTTGTTTTTGTAATTTACTGTGTCTTTTACGTCTTGCACTGACTGCTGCTGTAAAACAACAAATTCTACGGCATGAGAGGCTGCCCCAGAAGGTTAAGATATCTGGCTTTCAGGATGGAGTTGTCAGTTTGATTTAACATTGTATTAGGGGGAGAAGTGAGAGACAGGTAGTAGATGGTTGTCTCTCTGACTGTGACTACTGGTGTGTCGCAGGGATCATTGCTAATTCTGTCCATTGTAGTTTATCAACAATATTAATGGTTTGGATCATAATGTGAATCAGTAGGGTGAATGTAGGTAGGCATTTTCCTCTCATGTTGGGTGAGAGTAGAGCTTGAGGCCAAAGGTTTAGAGTGAAAAGTAAAGTATTTAAGGGGGATCTGAGGTGGAACTTCTTCACTCAGAAGGTGATGCGAGTGAAACAAGCACTCAGGGTGGTGTGTGGTAGATGTGGATTCAAAGTGTAATGTTTGAGAGAAGTTTGGATAGGGTATATGCATGAGGGGGTTGTAGATGGGACTCGGCATCTTGTTCGTGCTGGTCTGGGATTTTCACACAGAGTTTAGAGAGGATGGTGTGAAAACGGCAGTTCTGTGGGTGAAAACACTTCGTTAATGGGAGAGGCCAGCAGAGAATGGCCAGACTGGTTCAAGTGGACAGGAAGACAACAGTGACTAATCACCATACATTACAACAGAGGTGTGCAGAAGAGCATCTCTGAATGCACAACACGTTGAAAGTTGAAGTGGATGAGCCACAGCAGCAGAAAACCACCCCGAGCTCCATTCCTGTGGCCGCTTTATTAGGGACTTAACTGTACCTAATGAAGTGGTCACTGTGTACAATAAGCCTGATTTTGATTAGGGAAGAGTTGGTACAAACCGTCTACCAAGCCCAGATTTATTCTCCTTCCAACTCCCACTACAGGCCACAAGTTGCACCTCATTGCTTGTCACATTCTCACTTCTAAAATTAAACATGAACTGTTTTCTATCAATCTATTCTCCGTCTCTTAAACCTGGAGTTACAATTAAAAAATTAAAATCTCATTAAACACAATTAAATCCTCTCGCCCCCCCCCCCCCCCCCATTTCCTCCTAAAGTCAGGAGGTAAGTTCAAAGTCAACTACATTAGTGGTCTGGGCCGGGAAATTTACTTTTCCAAAGGTTGTCAGTGAATAGACTGCACTTTCTTGGTTACAACTGGACGAGAAACTCCCCTCATGAATTGTTACAAACTCTGTTTGTCCCCTTAGTAACTTCTGCCCCCTTTCAGAGTACTAGGAAGGTGTGCTTGATGCAGACTGAGAGAGATTTACAGCACAAAGACAATCCCTTCAGCCCTCGGTCTGTGCAGCCATTAATCCCATCAACTCCCCATATTCCACCCTCAGCCACACATCAGGGGCGTTTTGAGACCAGTTAACTGTCTGACCCGTGCAGCTTTAGGATGTGGGAGGAAACTGGAGCACCCAGGGGTGGTGAGGGGTGTGCTCCCACGTGGTCACAGTGAGAACACACACACACACACACACACACACACACACACACACAGGTCAGGGCTGAACTGGTGTCTCTGGAGCTGGGATTTGTACCATCACCCACACTGCACGCCTAGTTAAACAGGAATACTCTAGCACTGGACATAGTCCAGGAGAAATTCGCTGGGCTAATTGTTTAAGAGGGTCATCCTACCACCGAGTGGATAAATAGTTAAATCTGTGTTTCCTGGAGTTTAGAAAGATAGGGGCTGATCTCATCAAAACATAACAGACCCTGAGGGGGTTTCTCAGGGTAGGTGATGAAAGTGTTTCTGCTGTTGACGTGGTTACGGGGCAAAGATCCAGTCGATTAAAACCACAGTGTGTAGGGGTGTCTTCTCTTGTTGGGAAAAGAATCTCTGGCTGCTCGGGGGTGAATGTTATGCTGTAGGATAAAAATCAGCTTTATATGAAATCTGTTGTTATTTATTCTTCTAACTATCTATTTATTGGGTTACAGAACAGAATAGGCCCTTCAAGCTGCGCCACCCAGCAACCCCCGATTTAATCCCAGCTTAAACGCGGGACAATTTACAATGACCAATTGACCTACCGACTGCTACGTCTTTGGACTGTGGGAGGAAACTGGAGCACCCAAAGGAAACCCACGCAGTCACGGGGAGAATGTACAAACTCTTTACAGGCATTGGTGGGAATCGAACCCAGGTCGCCTGTACCGTAAAGCGCTGTGCTCACCACTACGCTACCGTCCCGCTGTTGTGCAGTAGGAGGACGTAAAGTTACTATAAATAGGTAGTGCTGGAGTTCCCAGTCTCTTTTATGCCATGGACCCCTATCGTTAACTGAGGGGTCTGTGGGAACCCCTGATGTCGTGCAACAAGAAAGAAAAATGAAGTCGTCTTCCTGGACTGTTCAGGAATCTGCTGGCAGGGGGATAAAGCTGTCCTGAACCATTGAGTGTGGGTCTTCCAGCTCCCGTACCTCCGCCCCGATGGTAGTAACAAGAATAGGGCATATCCTGGAAGGGGAAGGCCCTCAGTGATGGATGCTGCCTGCTTGAGCCACCACCTCTTGTAGATGCCCTCGGTGGTGGGGCGGGTTGTGCCTGTGACGAGCCTGCAGCCTCCTGTCACCCTGTGATGCAGACAGTCAGAATGCCTGCCACTGCGCATCCGTCATAATTTGCCAGAGAGGAGCATTGGGAGGGTGGAGGTTTGCTGAGGACGTGGTACCGGAGAGGAGCTGAGATCAGCTGCGGTCACACTGGGCGCCGGGGCCTCTGGCTCCTGTTGACTTGTTTGTGTGAGTACCTCTGCATTCCAACCCTCCGACCGCCGCGGCACGCTGGAGAAAGCCTCTCCGTTCTTTGGTACCACAGTGGTTAGTGCGATACTGACAGCTCGGGGCATTGGGAGTTCGGAGTTCAGCAACCTGTGCAAAGCGTCTCTTTACGTCCACCCCATGGAACATGTGGGTTTCCTCCGGGTGCTCCGGTTTCCTCCCACAGTCCAGAGACGTACCGGGTAGGTCAAGTGGTCATTGTAAATTGTCCCAGGATTAGGTTAGGGTTAAATTGGATTAATCAGCAGTTGCTGGAGCAGTGCAGCGCCAAGGTCAGAAAGGCCCACTGCACGCTGTATCTCTAAATAGATGGAAAAATTCCTTGCTGGCTGGGGAGGAGGGACCTTGGCTTTGCATGCTGGTTTCAGAGCTGCAGCGTGCCCTGTCCCACGTCTCAATGCCGTCTGTCTCTTCCTCGCCAGGAGACCACTCAACCTGTCGCACTGGTCCACCCCCACCCCCCCTCCCCCAGGCGGGGTTCATCAAACCGTGACTGAGCTCCGGGACTCCGTAACATTCCTTCAGGTACGTGTCAGAGCCGTTCTGTTATGGTATCGGAATACTGAAGCAGGCTGCTGGAAGCACCTGGCTCCTGCGGCCCGGGTGCCAGTCTACCTTCAGCTCGCCTGCCCTGAACCTTCCTGTTCAATCACCCTTTAAATGTTGTAATTGTACATCACTTGTTCCACACGCCCACCCCCGCTGCCCGCCAGATCCCCTTTAAGGCTTTCCCCTTCTCCTTGGAACTGTGCCCTTTGGCTGTTACCCCGCCACGCTCAAGGACCACTAGCTATTGAGCAGATCCCTAGTACAATAACGTCTACTTGTGACTTCACAATCTACCTCATCATGGCCTTGCAGCTCACCGTCTGCCCACGCTGCACTTTCCCTGGGAGCTGTGCGTTCTCTTCTTCCTTTTCCACTGAGCTACCTCAGAATGCAAGACAAGCTTTTCACTGTACCTCAGTAAATAAATCAATTTACCAATTTAATTTTTTTTTACCTTCCTCTGCCCTGGGTAGACAGGGTGGGCTCTATCTACTCTGCCAGTGACCCTCGTGGTTCTATAAAACTCGACAGGGTCGACCATTATCTTCAGGCCTCCCCTCCACGAGTTCTGTCTACAATTCCTGCATCACCGTCTGGTTTGCCGGGGGGAGGGTGGAGCCCACTGCACAGGATCAAAATAAATTCTGGAGAGTTGTAAAATTAGTCAGTTTCATCATGGGTGCTAGCCTCCATAGTATCCAAGGTACCTTCAGGGAGCGGTCCTCACAAAGGCGGCCTTCATCATTTAAGGACCCCCACCACTCAGGTCATACCGTCTTGTCATTGTTACCGTCGGGAAGGAGGTATGGGAGCCTGAAGGCACACACTCAGTGATTCAGGAACAGCTTCTTCCCCTCTGCCATCTGATTTCTGAATGGACGTTGAACCCATGATCACTACCTCCCTACTTTTGTTTTTATTTCTGTTTTTTTTTGCACTATTTTAACTATTTAATATACATATATACTTACTGTAAGTCAGTTTTTTTCTATATTTATCATGTTTTTCTTTGTACTGCTACCGCAAAATTAACAAATTTCAGGACACACGCCGGTGATATTAAACCTGATTCTAATTCTGCTGTTAGCTTAATCAAAGACGCCGCCTCTCCCCCTCCCATACAAAAGCCTGACAGCACCTATCACTGGGCCCAAGGACAGCTTCTACCCAGCTGCTATATGACTATTGAACAGTCCCCGAGTCATCTCTTGACCTCACAATCTAACTCATCACGACCATGCACCCTATTAAACAAGTAAATTGGTTTACCCACTCTGGGACTCTGTCCCTCCCTTTGCAACTGGATCCTTGACTTCCTGACCACCACACGGCCCCCAGTAAGAAAAGTCAGCAACACCTCTGCCTGCGATTGTCCTCACAAGGTTGTGTCCTCGGGGCCCGGCTCTACTCCCTGTACGTTCACGACTGCGTGACCACCTCTCTGCACTGCCCTTTCTCTGTAAGTGTAACATTTTGTTCTGCATTCTGTTGCCGTTTTCCCTGTGCCACCTCAGTGTACTGATGTGATAAATGGATAGCACGCAAAACAGACTCTTTCCATGTACCAGTACAGCCTGTCAGCCTCCTGCATTCCAGGGAGAAAAAGAACCCTGTCCAATCCCTCTTTATAACCACAGCCCTCTCTAATCCAGGCAGCACCCTGATGGTTCCCTCTTGTCCCTTCTTTATCTCGACTACAATAGCGTGGTGAGGAGAACTGTGGACGATACAACCTAGTGTTGTCAAGCCGGTGGTTTGTACAGTCCTTGATGCCTTGTTTGTTACCTAGTTCCCAATTGGTTCATAAGAACTTAAGAAACAGGTGCAGCAATAGGCCATCTGGCCTGTCATTCAGATCATGGACTCAGCTCCACCTCCCCCATCACTCTTAATACCCTTGCTATGCAAACCTCGATCTCACTGTGTATTAAATGTATTTTGTGAGGTAGCCCCTCCTGCTTCCCAGTGGAGAGACTTCCACAGATTCACTACTCTGTCAGGAAAGCAGTTTCTTCTCACCTCTGTCCCAAATCTACTTCTGCCGATCTTGAGGCTACGTCCCCTAATTCTAGTTTCACAACTTTCCTGTCCTGATCTTCTGTACCCCTTTCACAATTCACATTTCTATAAAATCCCCTCTCATTGTTTTGAATTCCAATGAGTATAGTGTCTGGTGATTCAATCTCTCGTCATACGCTAATCCTGCCCATCCAGAATCAACCTGATGAACCACCTCTACACCCCTCCAAAGCCAGTATATCTTTCCTCAAGAAACCTACTGTTAATGCCAGTGGCATTTAGTGCAGCAGTGAAGGACCTCCATCTCTGGTGATGTTCATGGTATCAGTAGCTTCCCCTTGGTTTTCACCACTGTCAGTCATGCAAGTCCCGGGTGAAGACCCAGCAGTTTTGTTTTACCAGTCAGGGTGATTAGTTATCAGTCAGGGTTATTAGTTACCAGTCAGGGTTATTAGCCCTGAGATGAAGCCCCGAGCCTGGAGGACTAGTTGACCTGGAGGTCTGTCCTCTCCCCTTTGACCTGTTTGGCATGGGTGATCCTGCCAAGAGCCAAAGCATAAAGCCCTGACTCCAGCCCAACATAGTTCCCCTGGATGATTGAGGCACGCAAGCCTCCAAACCCAATAACAAGGTTGTGATCGTCTCAGAGGCTCCTCAAATCAGGAGACCGGAAATACATGCATTACTTCAGGTACTGTCTCAGTTAAAAAAAGGTTGCATGAAAAACAGGTTTGCATGTCTTCCATACTTGGGTACTTGGTAAGGGCACCAGGGGTTACAGGTTAAAGCAGGAGAATAGAGCTGAGAGGGATAATAAATTTACAAGTCCCTTTTCAATGATGTTAATGTACCTTCTTCAACCACTTCCCCTTGCAGCTCATTCCATATGCGGACCACCCTCTGGGTGAAAAAACTTGCCCCTCAATTTCCTACAGAACTTTCCCTTCTCACCTTAAATCTGGGCTTTCTGGTTCTTAATTCTCCAGCCTGGGGAAACACACTTTGCCATTCATAGCTATAGAGTAATAGAGAAGTACAGCATAGAAACAGGCCCTTCGGCCCATCAGATTCATGGTGAAATCATTTAAACTGCCTACTCCCATCGACCTTAGCCCTTACTATCCACGTACTTCACTTAACCATTGAAATCGAGTTTCCATGTACCCTACTCTGGCAGCTTGTTCCACCCTCCGAGTGAAGTTTCCCCTTGTGTTCCCTTTAAACTTTTCACCTTTCACCCTTAACCTATGACCTCCAGTTGGAGCCCCACCCAACCTCAGTGGAAAAAGCCTGCTTGCATTTACCCTATCTATAGCCCTCATGGTTTTGTATACTTCTAATAAATCTCCTCTCGATCTCCTGTGTTCCAAGAGTAAAGTCCCAACCTATTCAATCTCTCCTTATAACTCTGGTCCTCCAGTACTAGCAACCAGGTCATCCCTCAGCCTTCTTTGCTGCAGGGAAAACCATCCTAATCCTATTCAGTCTCTCAAACCCTCCACTCCCGATAAAAGCTTTCCCTGCACTCTTTCAATTTAGCAACATCTCTCCTGCAGCAGACCAGTCAAAACTGAACTCAGTACTCCAAGTGCGGCCTCACCAACGTCTTGTACGACCTCAACATAATGTGCTGTACTCAGTGCTCTGACTGATGAAGACCAGTGTGGCAGACATCTTCTTTTCCACCCTGTGTACCTGTGACTCCATTTTCAGGGAACCGTGTACCTGTACTTCTGGATCACCCTGTTCCTCAGCACCCTGCACGTCCCAGAGTTTGGACTCGGAGCCATCGATGAGGGCCATTGTGCCTTTGCCGCCCTGCCTGCCCTGTGCTGCCACTTTCAAGAACCCGTGCACCTGCACCCTTCGCTGTCCCTGGTCTACAATACCCTTAAACTCCAGTACCAAGCGCTACTGGTCTCAATGGGGACAGATCAGCGCAGAGCGAGGTAGCAGGGCCCTGGAGGGCGGAAGGGTCTGTTCGGTAACCTGGGACTGACCCTCGCTCTGCTCATGGGGTGGTAATTATTCCTCACCCCATTCCTCCCTCCCTCCTCTCCTCCTCCCCTCCATTGGATTTGGTTTATGATTTCTTTGCATACTGTTCAAACAGATCAAACTCCGCTCACGTGATTGTTCCTAACCTCCTCACTCTCCTCCTCTCCCTTCCCCCACCTTCCTCTTCTCCTCCTCGTGCCCCCCTCCTTCCTTCCTCCCTCCCCCCCACATCTCCTCCTTCCTCTCCCTACATCTCCTTCCTCTCCCCACCTCTTCTCCTCCCTGCTCACCTCATCTCTCCTCCTTCCTCCCTCCCCCTCACTTCTCCTCCAGGTGCTTCCAGGATGGATCTGCCAGAGGCTCCCACCACAGAGGGGAAGGAGCGGGAGGAGGAGAACCCCACCACAGCAGAGGGGGTGGGTGGGGTCGGGCCTGACACAGCAGAGGGGGTAAATGGAGACAGGCCTGACAAGGCAGAGGGGGTAAATGGAAATGGGCCTGACACGGCAGATGGGGTAAATGGAGATGGGCCTGACAAGGCAGAGGGGGTAAATGGAAATGGGCCTGACTCGGCAGATGGGGTGGGTGGAGATGAGCCTGACAAGGAAGGGGGGGTGGGTGCAGATCGGCCTGACACAGCAGACAGGGTGGGTGGGGATGGGCCTGACATGACGGAGGGGGTGAGTGGAGATGGGCCAGACATGGCAGAGGGGGAGGAAGAGGAGGAGGGGGCAGTGCAGATGGTGGTGGTGGGAGGGTCACCCAGCTCTGGTGGAGTTGGGGCAGGGGCCATTCCTGGTCCCAGGGGTGGGTCGGACAAGCCCTTCTCCTGCCCGGGCTGCGGCTTGGGCTTCCGGCGCTCCTCCAACTTGTCACGGCACCGCTGCCGGCCGGCTGGCGAGCGTCCCTACAAGTGCGGGGACTGCGGCCGGGGCTTCAACTACCCCTCAGAGCTGGCCATCCATCGTCGCAGCCACACCCGTGAGCGCCCCTTCGTCTGCCCGGTCTGCGGCAAGGGCTTCATCTACTCGTCCAACCTGCTGACCCACCAGAGGGGTCACACCGGCGAGCGGCCCTTCGCCTGCCCCCTCTGTGGCAAGGCCTTCGCACGCTCCTCCAGCCTGGCCGCCCATCAGAGGGTCCACTCGGACGAGCGTCCCTTCCCCTGCCCCGAGTGCGGCCGCCCCTTCAAGAGCGCCAAGGAGCTGAAGATCCACCGGCGCCTGCACGCCGGCGAGCGCCCCTTCCCCTGCACCGAGTGTGGCAAGGGCTTCACCCAGCTTTCCGTCCTGCTGGACCACCGGCGCACCCACACCGGCGAGCGCCCCTTCGCCTGCACCCTCTGCGGCAAGGCCTTCGCCCGCTCCTCCAGCCTGGCTGCTCATGGGGGTGTCCACTCCGATGAGCGCCCCTTCCCCTGCGGGCTCTGCGGCAAGCGCTTCAAGAGCTCCCGGGAGCTCAAGACCCACGGGCAGGTCCACTCGGAGGAACGCCCCTTCCCCTGTGAGATCTGCGGGGAGCATTTCCGGCAGGCCCGTAACCTCCTAGCCCACCGGCGCATTCACACTGGTGAGCGCCCCTTTGCCTGTCCTCTCTGCGGCAAGGCCTTTGCCCGCTCCTCCAGCCTGCTGGCCCACCAGCGGGTCCACTCTGAGGAGCGCCCCTTCCCCTGTCCTGCCTGCCCCAAGCGCTTCAAGAGTGCCCGGGAGTTGGCCACTCACCGACGGGTCCACACGGGGGAGCGCCCCTACGCCTGCCCCCTCTGCCCCCGCCGCTTCGCCCAGCCCTCCATCCTACAAACCCACCGTCGCACCCACACGGGGGAGCGCCCTTACGCCTGCGCCATCTGCCCCCGCCGCTTTATCTGCTCCTCGAGTCTCCTTAACCACCGCCGCACTCACACACTGGAGCGCCCCTTCACCTGCTCCGTCTGTGGCAAGGCGTTCCGCCAGGCTGCCAACCTGCAGAGCCACCGCCGGCTCCACCTGTGACAGGCCGTGACAAGGGGCGGGGAGGGACATGACAAATCCAAGCCCTGCAGCTTTCGCAGACTGTTCCTTGTCATCCTGGTAATGCTCTGGGCTTTGGGAGGGGAGAGTTGAGGGTTTGTGGGGGGAGGGTTAGACAATGATTGTTCCCCATCCCGTGTATCCCTGCAACTATCAGAGATCCCCCTTCAGAATGGGAGGGGATTTCAGACAATGAATAATCCCCTTCTCCCATATCCCTGCAGCTCTTGAGGTCCCTTCTGTAATGCTGGTGATGCTCTGGGCTGGAGGGGGGAGGAGTTGGGAATTCAGATGAAGATTTGTCCCACCCTGCCCATCCCGGTGGTTCTTGGGGACCTTCTCCTCTGAATCTGGGGGGACTGTGGGCTTCAGGAGTGGAGTGGGGGTGGGTTTAGATGGTGTCATCATTCGACTCACCTCTGCGCTCTCGAGCACCCTCTGATATTCAGGAGGGGCGAGGAGACGGGATGGGGGTGCTTAGACAACAATTCATCCCATCCCTGCAGCCCTCGGGGGGCTTCTCTGATCTTCAGGAGGGCAGAGGGTAGGGATGTGGATCAAAGTTGGTCCCTGCAGGGTCTCCTGGGCTTGGATGGCGGAGTGTTCAGCAGTACGGAATAAGGGAGAGTTTTGGGGGTGTTGGGACAAGAATGCATGTCACTCCCTGTGATGCTCGGGGACCCCTTTGTGTAAACCTCGCTGTGATTCGGGGAGAGGAGCTGGAAGGGTCACCTATCCCCTCACATCACTGCAAAACCCAGACCCCTCCCTCTAGGCCTGGTGGGGCTCTGAGGGTAAGTGATGGACAGGAGTGGAGAGAGAGGGCTGGGGGCCGCTAAGACAACATTGTATATCCCTGCTACACTTGAATCCCTTCTCTACTCGTTAAAGGAGCTTGGTCTTCCGCATGTTTTTCTTCTGGGGTAGTAGAGGGGCTGTGAGTACAGAGGAATCAGTCAGAATCACTGGGCCCATCCAGCCTGTTGGTGCCAATTGCACACCTCCCATCAAGCATCTGCCGGTGAGCACCTCGCATTCGAGGTGGGAGGGAGAGTGAAACCGTCAGTGTGAGAGGGTGGGGTGGATCCAGGAATGGCTCAGGAGGTCGGCTAGCAGGGGTGGGTGTCCACCGAGTCGTGGAGGGGGGGCGCGAGGGAGAGGTTGGGTGGGTTACCCTACTCATCACCCAGGCTGAAAGGGGTTGTACCTGCCTGGACCTGTAAGATGTAGGAACGGAGCAGAACTGGGCGTTCTGGCCCATTGAGTGTTCTCCGCCCTTCCCAGCCGGGATCTCGATAAGGTGCAAGACCTCGTCCGTGTTGAGTGGACCACCATCATCATCATATGACATTGGTGATCGTGGTCTTTGACCGTGATTGTTCTTGGCAAAGTTTTCTACGGAAGTGGTTTGTTATTGTTGGCTCCTGGGCAGTGTCTTTACAAGACGGGTCACCCCAGCCATTATCAATCCTCCTCAGAGATTGTCTGCCTGGCGTCAGTGGTCGCACAACCAGGACTTGTGATCTGCACCGGCTGCTCGTACGACCATCCACCACCAGCTCCCATGGCTTCACATGACCCTGATCGGGGGCTAAGCAGGTGCTACACCGTGCCCAAGGGTGACCTGCAGACTAGTGGAGGGAAAGAACATCTTACCTACCCGTTGGCAGAGATACACCTCCACCGCGACACCCGCATTGAGCAAACTGGGGAGCTGGATCAGTACTGCATCTGGAATTGGGGAAGACGCGGAACTGATATCCGGAGAATACTCAGAGCTGGAGCACACCCAGAAGTTGAGATGGAGTCAGCTGTTTCCAGGAGACGGAGAGAGGGCTGGAGTTCTCGACAACCACCACCTCTGGTTAGCACAGCTTGACCTGGGGGTGGTGTGGGGGTTTCAGAAGTCAGATATTGACCACGACGCCCCAGTCATTGGCAACGTCTCTCAGTCCCCGAGTCAGTTCATGTCTTGGGCATGAAGGTTGAACTATTGGGTGGGTGACCTCTGAACTCTGTGCCCCCCACACCACCCCTTCCCCCAATCACCTGGGGTCATGGGGCTGGACGCAGCAGGGGCCTGCTGGTGCTCAACCCTTCAGACTGTTATATGGGTGGGACAGGAGGTGCACAACACAATGCCAATCATGGTGGTTGTTTACTGATTGGGATGGAGTCCTGACATGCAGAGGCATCAACTTCTCTTCATTGTTGCTGGGTCAAAATTCTGGGTTTGCCACGCCCCACACAACACAGGGGACGAATCCTGTGGTGGGACAACCAGCTTTACTACAGGCAGCCCAGGACTACTGCCAGCTTTGAATCAACAGTTTATACGGATTTAAAAGATAAAGTGTTGGATTTCACGGGGATGTGTGTTACGAGGGAAGGGGAGAGGTTTAAAGGGCACCAATGGAGAACACGGTGGCGACTTTAAGGACCACCAAGCCATTTTAGCCTAACCTCCCCCAACCCATGATATTCTGACCTTGTGTAGCATTACGATACACTGATTCATTGTGAGAATTTGTTAACCTCGACTCGCTATTAAATCAATCGTGTACTCTCATCTCTGTGGTGAGCCACCATTCTTCCCGTTCCATGCTCTCATTTTTGGTTCAAGACTTCATAGAGAAAGATGGGGACAGTAATAGAAATGGTGAAGTTTGAAGGGGTGGAGGGATTACAGAGATGAGGAAGGATGTAGAGGCTTAGGTAGAGAATGATTGGGTGGGGTGGTAGATGAAGGGGGTTTGGAGACAGAAAAACGCTTGTGGCGTAGCCCAGCAGCCATGATCCTTTGTGTGTGTGTCCACTGTATTAGGTACACCTCGTTAATGCAAACTTCTAATCAGCCAATTGTGTGGCAGCAACAAAAGCATGCAGTCATGGTCAAGAGGCTCAGTTGTTCAGACCAAAGATCAGAATGAAGAAGAAATGTGATCTAAGTGACTTTGACTGGTGAATGATAATTGGTGCCAGATGGGTGGTTTGAGTATCTCAGAAACTGCTGCTGTCTGGGAATTATCACACACAACAGCCTGTAGAGTTTGTGGAGAATGATGTGAAAATCAGCGGCAGTTCTGTGGGTGCAAACGTCTTGTCAATGAGAGGTCAGAGGAGAGTGACTTGGCTGGTTCAAGCTGACAAAAAGGCGAGAATAACTTAAATGACTACGTTTTACAACAGTGGTGTGCAGTCGAGCCATCTCTGAACGCACAATATGTCAAACTTTGAAGTGGATGGGCTATGAGCAGAAAACCATGAACATACCGCCTGTACCTAATAAAGTGGCCACTGAGTGTCTACTGTATATATACAAATACAGATCCTGCCAACACCTGTTTAGTAAATCTTCCTCCCAGCTCCAAGCAATGCCCTCCAGTATTTGACATTTTTACCCTGGGAAAATGACTGGCCATCTATGTACATCAGAATTTTATATGCTTCTGTCAGGTTGCCTGCCTCCCACACCAGTGAAAAACACCTTACAGCCAGGAGAGCATGTAGTCTCCACGCAGACAGCATCAGAGGTCTGGATTGCTGCTCCACGAACCAATCCCTGAGGGTTAGCTTCTCAGGCTTACTTCAGTACAGTGACATTTTTCCCCCACAGCTGACAGAACAGGCTGGATTAAGGTTTCCTACACTAAGATAACAGCTGTCAAGGCGGTGAATAGCAGCCATGTCTCTCTAAGTCGCTTGCATTTTCTCAAGATTGTAAGAACCTTGGACATGGTGACCTCATGGTGTTACGACAACCTTTCCTCCACTGTCTACAAAAGAAAAGAACAGGTCACTGACTTTAGGAGGCTGGGTGGAAAACACGTCTCTCTCTGTATTAGGGTGGAGGAGGGGAAGATATATGAGCTTTAAGTTCCCATGTGTAAACATCATTAGACAATTCGCCCTGCTCACCCCATGCACAAAATGCTGAAGGAGCTTGGCAGCCCCTTTTTCCTTCCAACCTGATGAAGGGTCTCGGCCAGAAACATTGACTGTTTATTTCCTTTCATAGGGTTCCTCCAGCATTTTGTGTGTGTTGCTCAGGATCTCCAGAATCTGTTCTATTTATCCTGGTCCAGCCAAGAAAGCTCACCCAAAACCTCTGCTTCCTCAGAAGGCTAAGGAAATTCGGCATGACCGTCACTACCCTTTAGCGTAGAATGGATCCTAACCGGAAACATTACGGCTCGGTATGGTAACTGCTCTTCCCATGGCACAGCTCAGCACATCAGAAACACCAGCCTCTCCCATCTCCCCCTCTATGGATTCTGTCTATATCTCTCGCTGTTTTGATACTGCACAGGATCGAAATCAGCTGAAGAGACTTATAAACTTACTCAGTTCTGTAGTATCCAGGATATCTTCAAGGAGCGAGGGCTCAGAACAGTGGTATCCATCACTAAGGCCCCCCAGTATCCAGGTTCTGCCTTGTTCTCATTGCTACCATCAGAAAGGAGGTACAGGAGCCTGAAGGCACACACTCAGTGCTTCAGGAACAGCTTCTGACCTGCTATCTGATTTCTGAATGGACATTTAACCCATGAACACCACCTCACTACTTTATACTTACTGTACTTAATATTTTTTTCTCTATTATTGGTTTTCAAGAGATATTGAGGGTCTGGTTAAGAGAAAAAAGGGAGGTGCTTCGCAGGTATAGGCAAGCAGGAACAAATGAGGTGTTTATATAAGGAATGGAAAAAAATGCTTAAGAAAGAAATCAGGAAGGCTAAAAGGCTTGAAGTTGCTCTAGCGGTCAAGGCAAAGAAGGGATTCTACAGATATGTTAAAAACAAAAGGATTGCAAGGGACAGAATTGGTCCTGTGGAAGACCAGGATGGTTATTCCCATGTGGAGCCAAAACAGATGGGGGAAGATTTTAAATGGGTTAGTTGCGTCTGTATTTACTCAGGTGACAGATACAGAGTCTATAGAAGTGAAGCAAAGTGGCATTAACTTCATGGACCCCGTACAGATTACCGAGGAGGTGTTTACTACCTTGAGGCAAATCGGTGGATAAATCCCCAAGGCTGACAAGGTGTTCCCTCTGATTCTACAGGAGACAATTTCAAAAATTATCGGGACCCTATCAAAGAAATTTAAATCATGCTTTGTAACAGGGGACGTACCAGAGGACTGGAGTTCTGCTGTTTTAAAAAGGTTCTAAACATAAACGAAGAAATTATAGGCTGGTGAGTCTGACATCAGTTGTGGGGAAGTTATTGGAAGGTATTTTAAGGGACCAGATATACAAGTATTTGGATAGACATGGACTGATTAAGGATAGTTAGCATGGCTTTCTCCGTGGTAGGCCATGTCTAACCAATCAGAGTCTTTCAAGCAAGTTACCAGAGAAGTTGATGAAGGCAAGGCAGTGGATGTTGTCTACATGGACTTTAGCAAGGCATTTGACAAGGTCCAGCATGGGAGGCTGGTCAAGAAGTTTCAGTCACCTGGGATTCAAGATGAGAGAGTAAATCGGATTAGATATTGGCTTTGTGGGAGAAGCCAGAGAGTGGTAATAGGTAGTTGCCTCTCTGACCGGAGGCCTGTGACTAGTGGTGTGCCACAGGGACTGGTGCTGGGTCTGTCGTCGTTTCTCATCTGTGTCAATGATCTGGATGTTGTGGTTAACTGGATCAACAAATTTGTAGATGACATCAAGATTGGGGGTTTAGTGGACAATAAGGAAGACTATCATGGCTTGCAGAGGGATCTGCATCAGATAGAAAAATGGCAGATGGAACTTAATGCAGACAAGTACGGTGTGTTACACCTCAGCAGGACCACCCAGGGTAGGTCTTACACAGTGAACGGCAGGACACTGAGCAGTGCAGTAGAACAAAGGGATCTGGGAATACAGGTCCATAATGGTTGAAAATGGCGTCACATGTTGATAGGGTCGTAAAGAAAGCTTTTGGCATTTTGGCCTTCATAAGTCAATATACTAAGTACAGGAGATGGGATGCTGAAGTTGTATAAGACATTGGTGAGCCCTAATTGGAGCAGTGTGCAGTTTATGCAGGAAAGGTTGAAAGAGTACAGAGATCATTTCAAGGATGTTGTCAGGTTTGGAGGACCTGACAAATAAGGAAAGATTGAATAGTTAGGACCTTATTCTTTAGAACTTAGAAGATTGAGAGGAGAGTTGATAGAGGCATACAAGACTATGAGGGGTATAGATAGAGTAAATGCTTGCCGGCTTTATCCACTGCGGTTGAGTGGGAGTACAACCAGAGGTCATGAGCTAAGGGTGAAAGGTGAGAAGTTTAAGGGGACATGAGGGGAAACTCAGAGGGTTGTGAGATTGCAGAAGGAGCTGCCAACACAAGTGATGCATGCGAGCTCGATTTCAGTGTTTAAGATAAGTCTGGATAGGTACATGGATGGCAGGGGTTTGGAGGTGCAGGTTGATGGGTGTAGGCAGTTCATGTAGTTTTTGAATGGATTAGATGGGCCGAGGGGCCTGTTTATGCGCTGTACTTCTCTATGTCTCTCTGTGCATTGCATTGTACTGCTGCCAAAAATATAACACATTTCATGACATTTACCGGTGATGTTGAACCTGATCCTGAGATCAGCCAACATAATCGAACCCCATTCACCCCTGTCATTCTCTAAGATATTAAAACTTGTGAAGACGCACCACCACTCCACAGGAGTTGTTGGAACTCCTGATCTCCCGGTCTACTTTTTCATAGGCCTTTCACTTTATTTGTGTACCTGCACTGAGCTCCACTTACAACTGTAATTCTGCTCTGCATCTGCAGTCTCTTATATCTCCATATTCTGCATTTGTTTTTTCTCCTCCGTGCTAGCCCGATGGTACTGATGAATGAAATGATGCGTTCTGCTGGCAGGCAAACACGTGTTTCACCGTTTCTCTCCACACATGACAATACGAAAGCAATTTCTAGTTGAGACCTTTCATGGATTACAACGTAGAAGAGCGCTTTTACCTCCTGCCAGTTGGGGGCGCTTTCACTGACAGGAAGCTCAGCGGGATAGGCATCTGAATCAGTTTATTATCAAAGACTTACAGACCATAAGACACAGGAGCACAATGAGGCCATTTGACCCATTGAGTCTGCTCCGTCATTTCATCATGGCTGATCCATTATTCCTCTCAGGCCCAATCTCCTGCCCCCA
The DNA here is from genome assembly GCF_030028105.1 of Mobula birostris. Classification (NCBI taxonomy): domain Eukaryota; kingdom Metazoa; phylum Chordata; class Chondrichthyes; order Myliobatiformes; family Myliobatidae; genus Mobula; species Mobula birostris. The sequence goes on from NC_092379.1 coordinate 17,702,872, forward strand.
CCCCCACCATCCCTTCATGCCCTGACCAATCAAGAATCTATCAATCCCAGCCTTAAATATACATGAAGACTTGGCCTTCACAGCTGTCTGTGGCAACGAATCCTACAGATTTACCGCTCTCTGGCTAAAGAAATTCCTCCTCATCTCTAAAAGGACACCCCCCTGGTACTAGACTCTCCCACCATCAGAAAGATCCTCTCCACATCCACATTAATCAAGGCCTTTATGCATTCGCTCGGTTTCAATGAGATCACCCCTCATTCTTCTGAGTTCTAGTGAATATAGGTACAGAGCTATCAAACGCTCTTCATATGACAAGACGTTCAATCCTGGTATCATTTTCGTGAACTTCCTTTGAACCCTCTCCACTGTGCATCTCCTTTCGACGATAAGGGGCCCAAAACTGCTCACAATCCTTCGTGGGGCTTCACCAGTGGTTTATAAATCCTCAACATTACATCCTTGCTTTTATATTTTAGTCCTCTCGAAATGAATGCACACTTTGCATTTGCCGTCTTCTCCACCGAATCAATCTGCAAATTAACCATTGGAGAATAATGCACAGGGACGCCCAAGTTCCCTTACACCTCCAATTTTTGGATTTTCTCTCCATTTAGAAAAATAGACTACCCTTTTATTTCTTCTACTGAAGTGCAGGACCAGACACTACCCAGCAAGGTATTCCATCTGCCACTTCTTTGCCCATTCTCCTAATATGTCTAAGTCCTTCTGTAGCCTCTTTACTTCCTCGGAAGTACTTGACCCTCCACCTATCTTCGTATCATCCACAAACTTTGCAACAAAGCCATCAATTGATAGATCTGAGGATCTAACCTGGTCCCAACATATCGATGGAGCTATAAAGAGGGTAAGGCAGCGACTATATTTCATTAGGAGTTTGGGGAGATTTGGTTTGTCACCTAAAACACTTGAAAACTTCTACAGAAATACCGTGGAGAGCATTCCGACAGGCTGCATCACCGTCTGGTAAGTGGGGAGAGGTGCTATTGCACAGGACTGAAAGATGCTACAGAAAGTTGTAAAATTAATCAATTCCATCTTGGGTAGAAGCCTCTGTAGTATCCAAGACATCTTTAAGAAACGGTGCCTCAGAAAGGCTGTGTCCATCATTAAGGACTCACATCACCCACACATGTCCTTTTCTCATTGTTACCATTGGTAAGGAGGGACAGAAACCTAAGGGCTCACACTCAGCGATTCAGGAACAGCTTTTTCCCATTTGCCATCCAATTCCTAAATGGACATTGAACCCATGAACATTATCTCACTTTTCAAATATTATTTCTGTTTTGTACTATTTTAAATTAGCTATTATATATATATATATATATATACTTACTGTAATTGATTTACTTCTTTCTATATTTATCATGTATTGCATTGTCCTGCTGCTGCAAAGTTATTTCACAACATATGCTGGTGATATTAAATCTGCTTCTGAAATTCCATTTCAGGGCACGATATTTGTTGTTTTACAGTGAAAATTGCTGTAAGTTACAAAATAAACAAATGCATATTGGCAAAAGAAGCAGAAGAACAAGGTAGTGCTCATGGGTTCAAAGCGCGTTCAGAAATTGGATGGTGGAGTGGAAGAAGGTTTAGAACACAGCACGGTACATCTTGGGCTTTCGGAGCACAATATTGTCCAGACCTGTAAGAGAAAACTAACCCTCCCCTACTACACAGCCATTTTCTATCATCCATGTGCCCATGTAAGAGTTTCTTCATTTGCCCTAATGTATCTGTCTGTACCACTACTTCAGGCAGTGTTAACACGTACTCACCTCCCTCTGTGTAAAAAATCTACTTCTGACACCCTCCTCCCCATACACTCCTCCAATCACCTTAAAGTCATTCCCCCCTGGTATTAGCCATTTCCGCCCTCTGAAACAGGCAGTCCCTGTCCATTTGATGTGCAGTACGTTTCGTATCATCTGATACCCCTCTATCAAGTCAGCTTTCATACTTGTCTCCACGGAGAAAAGCCCTAACTCACTCAACATTTCCTCATTAAGACATGCTCTTTAGTCCCGGCAGCATCCCGGTAAATCTCCTCTGCACCCTCTCTAAAGCTTCCACATCCTTCCCGTTCGAGGCAACCAGAACCGAACACAATACTGTACCCCAAGTGTGGTCAAACCAGGGCTTCACAGAGCTGTAATATTACCTCTTAGCTCTTGAACTCAATTCCCCGTCCAATGAAGTCCAACACACCATACGCGTTCTTAACAACCCTATCAATTTGCGCGGACCTCAAGATCTCTCTGTCCCACGACACTGCTAAGAATCCTACCTTCTGTCTTCAAATACGACCTTCTAAAGTGAATCACAACTTTCCTGATTGAACTCCCACTTCTCAGCCCAGCTCTGCATCCTGTCAATGTCCTGGTGGTAACATGCGACAATATTATATACTATCTATAACTCTAGCAACCTTCGTGTTCACGCACCCTTCCACTTCTTCATCCAGGTCACTTATAGAAATCACCAAGAGTCATGAACCCTTCCGACCAGCGAGGGGCGCTGTGTAGCGGCAAGACTCGACACACCTGAACATCATTGATTTGAGTTTATTAGAGTTGTTTATTTGCTACGATTATCATTGATCTGTCACTGTGCTTTTGGTGACGGTCGTTCTGTGAATACGGTTTCTCTATACTTCTCGTTCTTAAGTGTTCAGTTCACCCGGATAGCCAGTTGTTAGAAGTACCCCTTGCCCAGTTATTCTTTCTTACTTTTCTTCTAACATTTGCGTATCTGTGCATTTGTAAAGCTACAGCGACACTGTAATTTCCTTTGGGATCGATGGAGTACCTCTTTCTGTCTATCTCGGTTGCTTAATCCGATAGCCAACGCAGATCCCCGCGGTCATCTCCGGAAGAACCTATGCTCCGTGGGTCTCCTCAGCGGAGCAAGAGAGGCGTATGGGAGAGAGCAGTTGCTTACACTGTGGTAAGACCGGCCACTCCCAAATCACCTGGCCCAAGGTGCGGTGAAAAATCCCAGGACCGTCCCGTGAGGGGTGGACTGTATCGATCTTAAGTCTCTCTTCCGTTCCGTCGAGTCCTGGAGTGTTACCAGGTTCGGATACGGCCCAAGTGTGGAGAGACACCGAAACAGGTCGATAGTTCACAGACTTTAATACAAACAGTGTTAAAGGGAAAATAAACAATAAACACTAGACCAAACAGGGCCGTTAACTAAACTTCTCAAAAGGAAAACGAAGCTACACTGCGGCCGAAAAGAACATCTAAACATTAAATGAATACCGCTAGTCTTCAGAGTTAGTTGACTCGACAGTCCAATATCTCAGGGAAGGCCGAATGCAAAACAGCAGCAAAGCGTTGCTGTGCTCTGTCCAAGTCTTGACAAGCACCACGACCACAAGTATGGAGTTAAGTACTATCACGATTAAATAATAATTAGCTGACACGTGCAAATTCACAAGCGCAAATGCCGTACCTACTGCGCTGCCGTGATTGTGCTTGTGACAATGCCATCTCTCTAGGCGCAGCCCCTGAGGCGCCACGGGCCTGTGTCCACTGGAAGTCCCGGATCAGCGACTTGTCCAAATATCCTTCGCCAGGATCCAAGTTCGTTCTTCTGGGCCACACCCTTCCCAGTCCACAAGGTACTGGACCTTACCATGTACCCGGCGAGATGTCAGGAGGCGCCGCACAGTATAGACAAGGAAACCATCTAGCGGAGGGGGAGGTGGGGTGACTGGGGCCAGGGGAGAGGTAGTAACCGGCTTGAGCTGGGAAACATGGAATATGGGTAGATCTTCAGTGATGCTGGTAGACGCAATCTATAAGACACCTTGTTGACAGCCTTTTCCACTACAAGCGGTCCCACGTAGCGCGGTGCCAGTTTCCGGTTCTTGACTTTCAGGGGAAGATCCCTTGTTGCCAACCAGACCTCCTCTCCTGGCTTGACTGGCCTTATTTATTGACGGAGCCGACCAGCCTGCCGAGAATGCTGGGTGCGCAGCAGAGAAGCCCTGGCTCGTCTCCAGGTGCGCTGGTAGCGCTGGTCAGCTGTTCAGCAGCAGGAACTCCTACGACGATCTCATGATCAGGGAAGAGCGGGGGCTGGATTCCCTTCTGGCATTCAAAGGGAGACATAGCGGTGCAGGACGACTGGAGGTTATTGCGGGCGATCTCAACACTTTGGAACGCACGGCAGCAGGGACAAACAGCCGGTTGGGAGGTCCCCCATCCGGGACTGGATCTGATTGTTGGGCGGCCCTCACCTCTGCCTCTATTCCCCACATCGCCGGAGCAGCGATATACGAGCGGGGAAGAATGGGCTCTGGATCAGCATTGTCCTCAGATCCATCGAACTGTCGGAGAGAGCGTCGGCCTTTGTATTCTTGTTGCGGGGACGATAAGTGAGGACGAAATTGAACCGGGTGAAGAAGAGGGCCCACCGGGCTTGACAAGAGTTGAGTCTCTTAGCATCCCGGAGATTTGAGAGGTTCTTGTGATCCGTCCAGACCAAGAATGGATGCTCTGCTCCCTCCAGCCAGTGTCGCAATTACGCTCGGGAATATGCCAGTGTCAGATAATTTTTATTTAATCATGGCGGCATTTAACTCCCTTCTTTTCTTTGTAGCGCTTGTCGAGACCCGAGCAAAGCACAGCGAAGTCATGCTACGCTGCCTGCTTGCATTCGGCCTTGCCTGAGAAAGTGGACTGTCGCATCGACTGACGCTAAAGGCCAGCGTTATTCGTTTTGAATTTGGTCACCCTTTCAGCCACGATGTGGCATCTAGTTTTCCGTTTGAGAGTTTTAGTTAACGGCCCTGTTTGACCTAACGTTTATTGTTTTCTTTTCCACTAAAACCCTGTCCGCGTTAAACAGTCTGTGAACTATCACCTGCTTCAGCGTCGCTCTCTCTCCGCATATATCCCATATACGACAGAACTGACAGCTGGTAGCGGTCCATACGACTCTGACATTGAAGATACTTTGGGAGGGATATTGCATACAGAAGATATTTATTTTAATTTGGCATCATGTCTGGCACAGACAATGTGGGCCGAAGGGCCAGTACGTGAGCTGTACTTTTCTATCCTGTATCTGATGTCTGCTGTCCCGAGGTGAAGGGTCTCCGGGGAAAGGGAAATAGAGACATTTGCTTGAGCCATTGGGATTGTGAACGAAAGAACAGGCCAGTGGCTTCAGGAAGCAGGCTGGTGCTCCTGCAGATTTCAAAATGCCAAGAGCTGCCAGTTCATTACCAATCCTGTTCCAGCCACGTATCCACCACAGTCACGAGAGCTCAGCAAGGACATATCGGCCCACAGCCGACATATCGGCCCACGTATCCACCACAGTCACGAGAGCCCAGCAACGACATATCGGCCCACAGCCGACATATCGGCCCACGTATCCACCACAGTCACGAGAGCCCAGCAACGACATATCGGCCCACGTATCCACCACAGTCACGAGAGCTCAGCAACGACATATCGGTCCACAGCCGACATATCGGCCCACGTATCCACCACAGTCACGAGAGCCCAGCAACGACATATCGGCCCACGTATCCACCACAGTCACGAGAGCCCAGCAACGACATATCGGCCCACAGCCCGCTCTGCTGCCACGATAAGGCCAAAGGATCGGAGGGTGGAGGAGCAACACCTCATCTTCCGTCTGGGTAGCCTCCAACCTGATGGCATGAACATCGATTTCTCGAACTTCTGGTTATTTCTTCCACACCTGTCCAACTCTTTTCTACGTTCTCACTTGTCCATTCTCCATTCTGGTTATCCTTTCATCCCTGACCTCATGACCTGCCCGTCAGCTCCGTCTGGTTCTGCCCCCCTCCACCTTTCCTTTTCTTCCATGGTCCGCTCCTATCAGATTCCTTCCTCTCCAGTTCTTTACCTCTCCCATCCATCCTCCCCCAGCGTTTCACACCACGCTCACTCTCCCACCCACCACCTTCCTCCTCACCTATCACCCGCCAGCCCAACCTTCATAGTCATAGTCATACTTTATTGATCCCAGGGGAAATTGGTTTTCGCTACAGTTGCACCATAAATAATAAATAGTAATAAAACCATAAATAGTTAAATAGTAATATGTATGTTATGCCAGGAAATAAGTCCAGGACCAGCCTATTGGCTCAGGGTGTCTGACCCTCCAAGGGAGGAGTTGTAAAGTTTGATGGCCACAGGCAGGAATGACTTCCTATGACGTTCTGTGTTGCATCTCGGTGGAATGAGTCTCTGGCTGAATGTACTCCTGTGCCCAACCAATACATTATGTAGTGGATGGGTGACATTGACCAAGATGGCATGCAACTTGGACAGCATCCTCTTTTCAGACACCACCGTGAGAGAGTCCAGTTCCATCCCCACAACATCACCGGCCTTACGAATGAGTTTGCTGATTCTGTTGGTATCTGCTACCCTCAGCCTGCTGCCCCAGCTCACAACAGCAAACATGATCGCACTGGCCACCACAGACTCGTAGAACATCCTCAGCATCTTCCGGCAGATGTTAAAGGACCTCAGTCTCCTCAGGAAATAGAGACGTTATAGCCAGATTACAATTTACACCGTCATAGCCAGATTACAAACCCAGCACCCGTGTGCCCTCATTACCATCTCGGGTGACTTCAACCATGTTGCCATGGCTAGAACACTGCCCAACTTCACGCAGTATGTGAGCTGTACAACCAGAGGGGAGAGGACTCTGGATTTGATGTACGCCAACGTCAAGGATGCATACAGCTCCTCTCCCCTCCCCCAACTGGGAAGGTCAGATCACTACCTGGTGCATCTAAAACCCCGCCTTCCACCTTCTTATTCCGGTTTTGGCCCCCTTCCCTTCCATTCCTGATGAAGGGTCTCGGCCCGAAATGTCGACTGTTTATCCTCCTCCATATTTTACTGAGTTCCTGCAGTATTCTGTTTGCGCTGCCCCAGAGGGTAGACCTCGGGGGTTTTAATCACGGTTTAGCGTGGAAGAGGCCGTTCGGTCAATTACTAGGTCACTGATAGATCCTTGCAGCCGATTGCGCTCCTGCGCTCCATTTCTTCCTCCTTGAAAAATCCTGGTGAAACAGCGTCTTCTCCTTGGAGGCTGTAAAGGCTCCTTCCTTTATAAATGCTCACTCATTTATGAGGACGTGAAAGTTTGGGCTGAGACAGATGCAGTTTCCAATAATCGTGCTGCACCGTGATAAATGTTTTCTCATTTTACAAAATGCCCCGCACGGCGCAAATCCTCAACGGGTCCTCCGTCTCACTCTAACACCAGCATTTGTACATGATCTGTGACCCCAGTGCTGCTCAATGTACAGTTCAAAGCACTTTCTGCTGCGCGAAGGGCTGTGGGTTTTCAGGTCGCCATTGCTGCCATTGCCGCACTTCTGGTTACCTTTATTTCTTTCAGCTCGTCCCTTTCCTCACTCCGCTTGGCTGTTCCGAGGAACTTCCCCACGGCAGCGTTTGGGGCACATTGCAGCCCCAATTTCAGCTCTTCGACGGTTCTAACTTTTATTTATTTCTAACTTCCACACCCCTCTCAGATAATGATCATGAATTGCAAATTTTAGTCATTCTGCAGCGAAACCAGACCTTCGGCGCACCGAATTCACGCCGGCCATGAAGCATTGTGTTTCCTGCCGTAGCATTTTTTCACCTTTTATGCCAAGTCGCTTCCAACCTCACCTCTTGTTCTGCATCTTAGGGTGTAGATTTGTTCTCGGAGAACAAATCTGAGGCCAAGACGAGCGCGAGCCATCTTATACCGTGAGGTGTAGGGCGCTTTCTGCTTCGCAGAGGATTGTGGGTACACCGCCAGCCATAGCTACTGCTACGGCAACGGAACACTCAAAAAGTGCGTGCCTCTCCCTGTAACCGCAAGGTTTTCCTTCCGGCATCCCAAAGGCACGCCAATCGGCCAGTTAATTAGCCATTGTGAAATGCCCCCGGTGAGCAACAGCGTGATGGGATAGGGTCTCAGGACAGAACGGCCTCCCAGCTGTGCTACAATAAATTAGTAGTTGGTGAAAAATCGGTGAGTTCTTCGCCCTCTCCTACTGGTAACAAGCCGCTGAACATGAATCTCTTCCTGGTTTGGCTTGGAGCAGTTTAATGAACCAATTGGCCACTTCCTGGGCCTTATATTCAATCTAATTGGATCACCAGGCTTTGAATAGACTGGGGCCTCTACAAAGCGTGAAGGGGGAAGATATGGAAGCAGCCTCCCCTCCCTAGGGTGGCTGGGAAATAACCCAGTCGGGCAAGTGTGAAGTGACCTCCGATTCATGCCCATTACTGGCCGGAATTCCGGGAAATCTCCGTCCTTCCCAGAGTCTCTGGGGCTGGGATGGGAAGATGACCTCATCAGTGAGGACATCTGCCCCAGAAAGGCAGCATCCATAGCAAAACCCTCACCACCTAGGACATGCCCTCTTCTCATTATTACCATCAGGGAGGAGGTACAGGAGCCTGAAGACCCATACTCAATGATTCAGGAGCAGCTTCTTCCCCTCTGCCATCACATGTCTCATTGGTACATAATCTGCATTATTACTCGTTTGCACTATTTATTGTAACTTAGTTCTCTTTTGTCTTACACTGTACCGCTGCCACAAAACAACAAATATCCATCATGTGTCAAAGACAATAATCCTGATTCTGAACACTTTGAGACCTGGAGCAACTGTGCTGCTTTGCCCTGCAGATTCATCCATTTCAGATATCCCGCCGTTCCAGTTTGTGGTGTAGCTGCCAACGCATTGACGTTATTTGCTTTTCTTTTTCTTCTTCCCCCACAGGAGCCGATTGGCCTGCGCAACATTTTCAGTAACTCTCTCCAAACTCCAGCCCTTCTGGGAAAGGTCCCAGCGTCTTATAATTTCTGGTCCGCCTCTCCTCTCATGCCTCCTTCCAGGAGATCAAAGGGCAATTAGTGAGTATTTTCCTACCTCTCAGCCCAATGCCAGTGTGATCCATTCAATCCGGACTCCGACAGCAAACCTTTCCTTTTTTTTGTTGCTTGTGCACCTCTCCCACCTCCCCCAATATTTTGAGGATTTGGGTCCCAGGGACTTCATTGCCTTTTGAATCCCTTCCACCCTTTCCCCCACCAGCCCCCGCTCTGTGCCTCGGAAGGCCAGCTCGATTCCAGCAGCTGAGCACCCCCCACCCCATCCCACCATCAGTGAATTCTACAGGAGGTGCTGCCTCAAGAAGGCAACTCCATCCGAGCCAGGCCCCCTCTCCATCCAGGTCAGGCCCCGACTCCATCCGGGCCAGGCCCCCCCTCCGTCCGGGCCAGGCCCCCACTCCGTCCGAGCTAAGCCCCCACTCCGTCCGAGCCAGGTCCCCACTCCGTCCGAGCCAAGCCCCCACTCCGTCCGAGCTAGGCCCCCACTCCGTCCGAGCCAAGCTCCCATTCCATCCGAGCCAAGCCCCCACTCCATCTGGGCCAGGTCCCCTCTCCGTCCAATCCAGGCCCCCACTCCGTCCGAGCCAAGCCCCCACTCCATCCGGGCCAGGCCCCCACTCCATCCGAGCCAAGCCCCCAATCCATCCGGGCCAGGCCCCCCCTCCATCCCATCTCTCCATCCGGGCCAGGCCCCCACCTCATCCGAGCCAGGCCCCCTCTCCAATCCGGCCAGGTCCCCTCTCCATACACCTTCTCACAGCTCCCGTCGGGCAGTGGGTACAGAAGCCTGAAGTCCCACACCACCAGCTTCAGAAACAGCTACTTCCCTTCAACTGTTCGGTTCTCGTACCAACCTGCACAACCCTAATCGCCATCACAGTAGCCACATCTTGACCACCTTGCACTACAATGGACTTAATTTATCTCGTTCTAATTGCGTAAAATTTTTCCTTGATTTCCGGTGACCGTTACGTACATGTGGACTTTGCACAACACAGCACAGGCACATCGCTCGCCACCGTCGGGGGGATCAGTAGGACACACTGCCTCGAAAAGGCGGCATCCATCATCACCATCCGGGCCTCGCCATCTCCTCCCATCGGGTAGGAGGCACAGAAGCCCCAAGGCCCCCATTCCACCAAGTTCAGGAACAGCTACTTCCTGTTCAGTTCTTAAAGCGACCCTAACCCTGCTTCAGCAATGGAACACCGCAGACCACTTCTTGCACTACAGTGGACGTGTTTGTACGAGTGTCTTGTTTTGCACACTTTTCTCCATCCTCCCCACACCTACGTCTCTCCTCCTGAACTCCCCTACTGCCCACCTCATCTCCCTCCCCTTCCCCTCCTCCCTCCATGCACAACCTATGTTCTCTCTGCTGCCTGCCCCACAAGTTGTGCCCCCCCTCCCCGCACCTGTCCTTTCAAAGTCCCCGCATACAGGATGATTGTCCCAGCTCTCTGCTCCTTCCATCACGGACGGTGCCAGTCCAGTGTTGCGTTTCCCGGTCGGCGATTGGGTGCAGGGGCGGGGGGGAGAGGGTCTCGAGCCAAAAGCTGGGGCTAGACTCCAGGGTGAAGCCTGCAGTGGTCCAGCAGCTCGGCGGGCCGGGAGAAGGACTGTCCGCAGACGGGGCAGGTGCAGAGGCTGCGGGCGGTGTGGAGCCGCTGGTGGGCCAGCAGGCTGTAGGACTGGGCGAAGCCTTTGCCGCAGATGGAGCAGAGGAAGGGGCGCTGACCGGTGTGGGTCCGCCGGTGGATGCGCAGGTCCTGAGAGCCCTTGAAGCGCTTGGAGCAGTCGGGGCAGGGGAAGGGCCGCTCGTCGGAGTGGACCCGCTGGTGCCGCTGCAGGCTGGAGGACTGCGAGAAGCCGCGGCCGCAGTTGGGGCAGGCGAAGGGCCGCTCGCCCGTGTGGACCCGCTGGTGCCGCTGCAGGCTGGAGGGTGTGGCGAAGGCCCGGCCGCAGACGGGGCAGGTGGACGGGAGCCGAGCCCCTCCCACCGCGCTCACCCCCTCCCCTTCCCCGTCACTCTCCTCTTCGTCGGCGTCCGTTCCCTCCGGCGCACGGTCCTGGCTGTCGGACATCACTGGGTCCCTGGAACGAGAGGGTCCAAGAGTTAAGGTCTGACTATGGAGCGAGAGAGGTGAGAGTGGGGAAGGGCGGGGCGGGGAGAGGGAGGATGGATGAGGATGGGGGTGAGAAGGAATGTGAGATGATGGACTATTGACTTCATAATCAATATCGTCATGGCCCTTGTACCTGCAGTGCCCTTTCCCCATACCCGTTACGTTCAGGTATTCCTTTACCCTATACTGTCTCAGTGCACGGTGTAATGATCTGATCTGTATGAACAGTGCACAGGATGAGCTTTTCACTGCATGTGACAATATTAAACCAATTTATCGATGTCTTCCCTCATCCCCCTTCCCTCTCCTCCCCTCCTTCCAGGGGAAGGGTCTAGATCTGAAACATCAACTGTCCATTTCTCCCCCCGCACCACAGACATTGCCTGACCCTTTGACTTTTCCAGCGTGCTCTGCTTTGAAACAATGAAGTTCCCTGTTTTCCAACGGTAACGCGCCGTAATGTTTCACTGCTATGGTAATGGTTTCTCTGTAGCAGCAATGTTTCAGTTATGACTGGAGATAATGGGACTTTGGAATGTGGGGCTATCCAATAAGAAGAATGTTCTTTCTTGTGGGTCTGAGAGAAGGGATTTCGTCTTTTGCCAGGGAGAGATGAAGAGAGAAGACGTGGGTTGAGAGAGTTGGTAGACCGCTGGAGCCAGGGTCTGCGATGCTCGGAGGACGATGGGGAAGGACGAAACCATGAGCTCCAACATTGTGCATTGGACTGTTTCATGAGAATGGCCTTTTTTTGTTGCTTTACTAACCTATAGTGAAATTAAGAATTATAAAGCTCAATCGTTTAATCGCATATTGTGTACTGCTTGTTATTTTGTGGTACTGATTTGTAAAAGGGGAACACATCATGCAGCATCCACCCAAACGAGATTTCTCAAGTTTGGCCAGGCTGGAGGCTGTCTCCCCCAGATTAAACCTCTAGCTGAACCTGAGGGTTGCACAAATGTTTCTCGAGTTCCAGAAAACCTTCCTCCTGATTAACTCACCGACCGCCCCTCCCACGGCCGCCGATGGCCCTACTTTTTACGGGCTTCCGGCCGCAAGATCCAGGACTTGGGGAGAGTGCCTGCTGGGGAAGTTGAATCGGACTGGGACTCCTCTTGTTGGGGGGGGTTGGTGGTGGCAGATTGACCTTAGTGGGGGCAGTTGCTTTCCTGTAAAAGAGAACAATTCAAAGTTACTCTCTCCTGGATGACACGTACAACCTGTCCCGGCCCCAGTTTGCCATCACTCCCCCAACTCTAATGAGGGAGTGGTAGCCTGTGGGTGGGGAGCATTGCCCTGTCACTGGACTCAGTCAGGCAGCTTAAGAACCTCAGCCAGCGCAGAGGAGTTCTCCCACAGGTCCTGAGCTTGGTCTAGTTACTGAACCCAAACTACAAATTGTGGTTTTTGTCACAGACTGAGATAATTAAAAAGAGAAAATACTGGATCAGCACAGCAGATCGCTGGATACATGGAGAATATTGCGGCTTGCTTCTGGGAAAAGGAGGGGAGAAGGAAGCGGGAGAGGGGAGGGGACGAGGTGGAGGAAAGGATGTATGGAATGGAGGAGGGAAGGAATGGGATGGGAAGAATAGAAAGGGGGAAGAAAGAGGGAGGAGAGGAGAAGGGAAAAGAGCAAGGGGGTGGGGGAAGGAGTGAGGGTGAAAGGGGAGGAAAGGAGGACACGAGAGGGGGGAGTTGTGGGTCCCTTATTCCTTCCTGCAGCCGGTGCAATGTGCAGTTTGCACATCCCACCCGGTTCGTGGCCGCCCTCCCGTTGTGCACCCATCACCCCCGGGCCCCAGCCCCGGCCCCTCTCCAGCGGCTGCCAGACCAATTGACAGCGAGGAGTCACCCGGGCGGCCGGCAGACGGCATCGCGCATGCGCTGCCGGCGGACTCTTACCATCCCGGGTGATGCCGGTATTCCGCATGCGCGTCGCCAGTCGATGAGCCGACTCTAATTCGCTGGTTCCCTTGGTCGCCCGGCATGCCGAGGACAAACCGGGCGAGTTGAACCCCGGCGGCCGTCCCGTTTGACGTCAGTTGAAGGCCACATAACTCTGGGGACCGGGGTCGGTGGGTTTTTTTTGCCCCCCCCGTAGTTTCGCCGTACCACGTGACGCCCGGATCGTCGCGCTGCGCCGCTCGCGACCTACTCCTTTCGTCACGTCGCCCGCCGGCCCGCGGCCCTCTGCCGCCTCTGATTGGCTCTCGGGCCACGTGATCCGCGCGGACCCCGGCCTGCGAGCACGTGGTGCCTGGAGGACTGAGGCGGCGGCGGGTCCTCCAAGCAATCGGCGGTGAGAGTCGGCGCTTCCTGGTTGCGGGGCCTGGGAGGTTTCTCGTTTTATAGCTGGTGTGGGTTTGTCACCGTCACGGCAACCGAGAAGCAGTGAAAAACCTCGCTGTATATGCAATCCGGACAGACCGCATGCGTAAGTGCAGTCAGGTGGCGAAAAGCTACGGCTGGGGCGAAGGGGCAAGGGTCATAACGGGGTCATGAGTCCGACGTATCGTGCGGGAGGTCAGTCTAGGAGTCTGGTAACAGCGGGTAATCTCAGTCTTTTGTATATCCTGCGTTTGGAGACAAGGAGAGAATTCCCGGGGTGGCTGGGGTCTGCGACGCGTTACCATATAAGCATAACGGCATGGAAACAGTCTATCTCGGCCCCTCTCATCCGTGCCGAACTCTTACCCTATCCTGGTCCCACTGACCTGCACTCAGCCCATAACCCTCCATTCCTTTCCTGTCCATATATCTGTCCAATTTAACTTTAAACGACAACATCGAACCTGCTTCAACCACTTCTGCTGGAAGCTCGATCCACACAGCTACCACTCTCTGAGTAAAGAAGTTCCCCCTCATGTTACCCCTAAACTTTTGTCCTTTAACTCTCAACCCATGTCCTCTTGTTTGAATCTTCCCCACTCTCAATGGAAAAAGCCAATTCACGTCAACTCTATCAATCCCCTTCATAATTTTAAATACCTCTATTAAGTTCCCCCTCAACCTTCTACGTTCCAAAGAATAAACCCAACTTGTTCAACCTTTCTCTGTAACTTAGCAGGTGAAACCCAGGCAACATTTTAGTAAACCTCCTCTGTACTCTCTCAATTTTATTGACATCTTTCCTATAATTCGGTGACCAGAACTGTACACAATACTCCAGATTTGGCCTTACCAATGCCTTATACAAATTCAACATTACATCCCAACTCCTATCCTCAATGCTCTGATTAATAAAGGCCAGCAAACCAAAAGCTTTCTTCACCACCCTATCTACATGAGATTCCATCTTCAGGAAACCGTGCACCATTATTCCTAGATCTCTCTGTTCTAAAGCATTCTTTAATGCCCTACCATTTACCATGTATGTCCTGTTTTGATTAGTCCTACCAAAATGTAGCACCTCACATTTTTCAGCATTAAACGCCATCTGCCATTTTGCAGCCCACCCTTCTAAGTGTAGAAGTTACTGAGTGTAGACGGAGCCCATGGAGGGCAGGCTGCTTTCTGTGGGGTGCCGAGCAGTGCCAACGGCTTGCTGCCCCGTAGCGAGCTGCACTTAGACCCAAGAGCTGACTGTGGTCTTCTGGAAGGGGCAGGCAGCAGAGCTGTTTGAGAGATCAGCCGAGGCCCGATTGGTGCACGCCAGAGACTGCACTTCAAGCAGCTCTGTGGGCCACGCAGCAGCTATGGAAAAGAGTACAGTCGACGTTTCTAGCCGAAACCCTTCTCCAGTCCTTCCGAAGGGTCTCGGCCGGAGATGTTGACTGTTTACTCTTTTCCATAGACGCTGCCTGCCCTGCTGAGTTCCCCCAGCGCTTTGTGTGTGTTGCTCGGATTTCCAGCATCTGCAGATACTCTCGTGTCTCTGAGAGGCTGCAGGAGTTTGAGCCGCCAGATTTGTGCTGAAGTGCAGTGGAGAGCGTTCTGACCGGCCGGTGTGGCGGCTCGTAGACAGGGCCGCGAGAGGCTGCCGGTCCCATGGCGGACACAACCCTCCCACCGCAGCAGCGTAACGCTAGCGCAGCATCTGTTCCCACCGCTGTCCGAAGAGTTTGTACGTTCTCCCCGTGACCGCGTGGGTTTCCCTGAGTGCTCCGGATTCCTGCTACAGCCCCGGGACGTGGGGGTTCACGGGTCAATTGGTCAGCTGTGTAACTGGACAGTGAGAGGCTGTTATGGTGCTGTTTCCCTAAATAAATATAATCTAATCGTCGTTCACAAACACAGCCAAGCCAGACGGCGTTCCTCCGGGCTCAAGCTGTAAATAACATTTCTAAGCAGTCCAGGAACCCACAGATACTACCTTACTATTGTTTTCTGGAAGTTTTTTAAAATATTGTAATTTATAGTAATTTTATGTGCTTGCAAATTAACAGTTTTCTTGTCAAATAAGCCAGTGGTTATAGATCCAGTTTTGGTGTTTCTTTGGTGCATTTGTAAAGATTGGTGGGTTCCTAAAGTTATCGTAGCCGGGGGTGGTGGTGAGGATAAGCTCCCACTACCTATAAATTACTCCCAATGGTGTGTGACTCTGACAGCCAAGTCCAACTCTTGGCCTTCACGTCTGGTTTAACTACGAGACCCGGTGGAACTGTTTCTACTGACGAGAGAAGGGGCAAAGGCGGACCACTGGCACCTCAAAACCAGTCGCTTCGGGCAGGTGGGGCTTGTCAGCCTTGGATGGCAGCCCGACTGGGAGAAGGAAAACTCTGATTTAAAACCTCCGCTGCCTTGTGGCCATACCCACCCATGGGAACGGCTTCAGGAGTAAACCCCAAGGAAGAAATCTGAAGCTGGGATCCCTCCAGTTTGATGTTGTCTACAGCTTCACTCTGGCAACCTCTGCGACGACACTGGTGCCAAGCTGTATTGGCACTTGCCCTTCCCTTGGACTACATCAGTGATGCGGACAGGGGAACCTGCTGCATGGGCAACAACCGATTCTTCAAATCTTCCTGCCCAGGTTTGCACCCTAGAGAGGACACAGTCCACCAGAGGCACAAACCCACGATCGCCTGGGATCGATGGTTGCCGACTGCTGAAGATTGGTGAGGGTCATTGGGATGTGCTGAACCTCCTCAGGAAGCTGAGGTGCCGGTGGGTTTTATTCATTGACAAACTGTGTGGAATAGTCTCCTCCAGCCCTTGCGCTGCCCAGCAACCTGGCGTAATCATGGGACAGCTTACAATGAGTGATTAATCTATCAGCTGGTACGTCTTTGGACTGTGGGAGGAAACCGGAGCACCTGGAGGAAGCCCACGCAGTCGCGGGAGAAACGTACGAACTGCTTCCGGGGAGCGGCGGGAATTGAACCCGGGTCATGTGCACCGTAAACCGTCGGGCTGCAGCGTCTGGAACCGGACCGGTCGTGATAAGGGGACGTTCGCGCCCGGGCCCGAAGCTGTCAAGCAGCTGCACGTCGCACGCGGGGGTTGAAGCATCCAAAGGCTGGTTACTGGCCCTCATCTCTCAGAAGGGAATCGGGCCCTTCTGGAAACTGGTCCACACCGACCAGCCTGGCTTCCTGAGCTGACTCCGGTGTCCCACACCCCCCTCGAGCAAGGGTGGGCGGCTCCCAACCTCTGTTATGCCATGGAGTAACACTCTTAAGCAAGGGGGTCCGTGGACCCCCAGGATTGGATCCCTCCCCCACCCCTGGCTCTGGACGTTTCCTATCCCTGCGCCTGCTCACGGACCGTTGGTCCCACTCCCATCAGGGAGGAGGCTACGTCGCATCCAGCCCCACAGACTCAAAAACGGTTACTTTCCCCAAGCAGTAAGGCTGATCAACACCCCCACCCCCTAAACCACCCCCCTGTCCCCTGTCCCCACCACTACTTTATCAGACTTACCTCATGTAGACAGTCCTGTGCCTAGTGTCACTCCATAGACGACAATCTATGGAGATGAGCTATTTATGTATTCATGTTTATTCTTCAGTTAATGTGTTCTTTATCTTGTGGTGTATCGGATCTGGAGTAACTACTGTTTTGTTTTCCTTAATTCTGACCTTCAGCTCTCTGTGTTTCGTAAACGTTGTTGGTGTGCCTGCCTCTGATGCCTGTGCTGGTGGCTCATTCCACCCCCTCTGCGTGGGGACAAGCCTGCCTCTTGGGGTTCTTTAAGTGTTTCCTCTCCCGCCTTTGGCCCGTTCCCGGTGCTCCCCCCACCCCCCCACTGGGGAGAAGGACTGGGACCACTCAGGTGATCTGTGCCCCTCCTGGCACCGTCAGCTCACCCCCTTAGCCCCCCTTCTCTCTGGGCAAGACAGCCCCAGCAAGCAAGTGGCATTAGGGAACAGTGTGATGACGCTGGAGAGGGCAGCAAAAAGGATTCACTGGGACTGGAGGGTTTGCATTATAGTGAGAGACTGGAGGTCTTTTCCCTGAGCTTTGGGGGAAGAGTGATCATAATATCACAGTTTTTGTCATTTCCCTTAAGCGTACCGTGGCCCCATTTCCTACTTCCTTTAACCCCATTTGATAGTCTCTTTAGTCCCAGCGGGGACCCTGTTACCCACTCTCTTTAAACCCACTAGGACACTGTTTCCCACTCCCTTTAAATCCTCTGGGGTCCTATTCCCATTACCTTTCATCCCACCAGGGACCTTGTTCCCTTTAAACGCACTGGGAGACCCATTTCCCAGTTCCTTTAATCCCACTGGAGTCAATAGACAATAGACAATAGGTGCAGGAGTAGGCCATTCAGCCCTACAAGCCAGCACCACCATTCACTGTGATCATGGCTGATCATCCACAATCAGTACCCTTTTCCTGCCTTCTCCCCATATCCCTTCACTCCGCTATCTTTAAGAGCTCTATCTAACTCTTTTTGGAAAGAATCCAGAGAATTGGCCTCCACTGCCTTCTGAGACAGATCATTCCACAGAACCACAACCCTCTGTGTGAAAAAATTTTTCCTCAACTCCATTCTAAATGGTCTACCCCTTATTCTTAAACTGTGGCCTCTGGTTCTGGACTTCCCCAACATTGGGAACATGTTTCCTGCCTCCAGCGTGTCCAATCCCTTAATAATCTTAAGGAGTCCTGCCTCCTGCTCCCTTTAACCCCACTGGGGACAGGACACTGCTTCCCATTTCCTTTAAAGCCACCGGGGACCCCATTTGCTGCTCCCTTTAAACTGACTGGGTCTCCTCCCACTCTCCTTAAAGCAACAGTCCCTCTCCCTCCCGTCAACCGCTCCCCTTAAGCCCACAGGGGGCCTCATCTCCTGCTCCATAGCACCCAGGACATCTTCAGGGAGCAGTGCCTCAGAAAGGCAACCTCCATCATTACGGACCCCCATCACCCAGGCCATGTCCTTTTCTCACTGCTGCCATCAGGTAGGAGGTACAGGAGCCTGAAGACACACACTCAACGATTCAGGAACAGCTTCTTCCCCTCTGCCATCCGATTCCTGAATGGTCATTCAACCCGTGAACTCCACCTCACTACTTTTTAATTTCTATTTTTGCAGTACTTCTTTAACTATTCAATGCATATATACTTACCGTAATTCACAGTTTTAATTCTGTTATCTGTACTGCTGCTGCACAGTTAACAAGTTTCACAGCATGTGCCGGTGATGTTAAATCAGATTCTGAGCTTTGAATTACATCCCAAGACAGTAATATATTTGAAAAAAAAGTCGTTTATTTATTTTCACAATTCTACATGCTCAAATCACACCCCAACCCAAACAATTTCCTTGAAGTTACTCTACATTTACTCTACCTAGATTAATACACATTTGAAGATCTGGTTCTCTTCTCGTTTCAAGTGAGACAGTCGACTGGAGGGGAGGGGGAGGTGGAGTGGAAGCAGGGGGAGGTACGTGCGAGACATCGCAACTTTGGGAAGGGAACTAGAGGAAGGATTTTTCACAGTGAGCATCAGGACCCTGGGGAGTGTTGCAGGTCAGAGGGACCCAGGGGTACAGGTAAATGGTTCCCTGAAAGTGAGGTCACAGGTAGACAAGGCGGTGTAGGGCACGCTGGCCTTCGACAGTCCGGGGACTGAGCACAGGAGCTGGGATGTTATTTTGCAGTGACACAAGACATCCGTGAGGCTGCACTTAGAGTGTTGAGTTCAGTTTTGGCCACCCAGCTATGGGAAGGATGTTGTTAAACAGGAAGAGGGCAGAGGGGAGGGCTGACAAGGGCACTGCTGGAGCTCGAGGGACGGAGTTGCGGCAAGAAATGGAAGTCAATGCTTCTTAACAGAAAGGTGGCAGCTGGGAGTTACCGGGGTCTGGTGGTGTTAGTTTAGACTGGGTGCGCAGGAAACTGGTGACCGTACAGAGTTGTACAACATCAGGGAGAGGGTGAACCTTTTCCTCCAGGGTCGGGGAGTCAAGAATCAGGTGTCACAGGTTTAAGGTGGGAGGGGAGAGATTTAACAGGGAGAAAATCCGAGGGACAAATTTTTTTTACCCAGAGGGCGGTCCATGTGTGGGACTAGCTGCCAAGCGAAGTGGTTGAGGCAGATATATTAACAGTATTTAAAAGGTGCTCGGACAGGAACGGTTCACAGGGTTTTTGACCGCAGACGGGAAAGTCTGCTGGCTCAGGCGGGGGGCCTGGGTCAGCATGGCGCAGAAGGGCCGAAGGGCCACCGAGTGGCTGGTCTAGTCCCGGATGCAGGTGCAGCCGATGGGCACTTGCAGGTGCTGTATGGTGATGCAGTTTTCCCGCCTTTGTTGGTCAAAGTGGCGGTAAGTCACCTCCAGGCTGTGTCGGATGGGGACGGAGCGCAGCTCTGACAGCGGCTGGTCACAGAACCGCCCCTTGCACACCGCTACGCGGATGTCCTTCGGGAAACGGTGCTCGTCGTGGCAGTTCCTGCGGGCAGAAAGAGGGGCGGGGGCTCAGTTACTGCATCTGCCTGCCAGGACAGGTCCCATTTCTCAACCTAAGCTGCCCCCACCCACCACCAGCACCTCACAACCTGCTGCCCCTCCACACCCCTCCCAGCTTCTCCCTCTGTAACTCTGTTCCCCACCTTTCTCCCTCCTCACTGTTCCTCTTCCTATTTCTCTCTCTCCCCTTTTTCCTCAACCTCCCTCTTCACACCCCCTTCTCACCACCACGCGCTCTCATTCCCCACCTTCCTCTCTCTCCCTCCCCATTCTTTCAGCATTTTCTCTATCTTTCTATCCCTCTTTTCTCTCTTATTTCTTTCCCTCTCTCCCACTCTCTCTCACCCCCTCACCTCTTCCTCTCTCACTATCCTACACTCTCTCTTTCTCTTTCTATCCCCTAGCCTCTCCTCTACCCCTCCCTGTGGCCCCACCTCCCTCCCACTCTCTGCCCCCCAAACCTGCATCCCTCTGCCCCCTCACCTTCCCTATTGCCCCTCCACCTTCCCTCTGCCTCCCTCACCTTCCCTCTGCCCCTCACCTTCCCTCTGCCCCACCTCCATCCCTCTGCCCCCCACCTTCCCTTTGCCCCACCTCACCTATCCTTTGCCCCACATCACCTTCCCTCTGCCCCGTCACCTTCCTCTGCCCCCTCACCCCCTGTTTTAGCGTTTCTCCCCCGCTGCATCGCTGCACTTACTGGTAGGTCCAGGGGGAGAGGGAGAGCTCGTTCAGCCGGTCTGGCCGGGTGTAGTTGTCTGCGGTGCATTTGCCGAGATCCGAGGGCAGGCGGTGTCTCTGCCCCATGTGGGGATGGTGTCTCGTTTGGCAGCCACTGGCCTCCGTCCGTATCCTCAGCTGCCTCCCACTCCTCGGCTGTGCCTCTGCTCCTTGTTGGCTGGTCATCAGCATCACGAGCAGAATGACCTGAGGGGAGGGAAGCTTCGTCAGGTGGACTGGCAGGAGTACGTCTCCTCTAACGGGTGAGTGAGGCTCATTCAGGCCAGGAAACCCCATCATCTCCCTCGTCGCCCCTCCCTCCCCCTCTCTCTCTATTACTCCCCTCTCTCTCCATTACTCCCTCTCCCTCCCCTCTCCCTCCCTACTCCCTCTCCCTCCCCTCTCCCTCTCCCCCTCTCTCCATCACCTCCCTCCCTCCCCTCTCTCTCCATTACTCCCCTCTCCCTCCCTCCCCCTCTCTCTCCATCACCCCTCTCCCTCCTCCCTCCCTCTCCCTCTCTCTCCATTACTCCCCTCTCCCCTCTCCCTCCCTTCTCCCTCCCCCTCTCTCCATCACTCCCCCTTCCTCCTCTCCCCCCCTCTCCCCCTCTCTCCCCCTCTCTCCCCCTCTCTCCCCCCTCTCCCCCTCTCCCCCCCTCTCCCCCCTCCCTCCTCCCTCCCTCCCCCTCTCTCTCCATCACTCCCCCTCCTTCTCTCCCCCTCTCTCCCTCTCCCTCCTCCCTCCCCCCTCTCTCCCCCTCCTCCCTCCCTCCTCTCTCCCCCTCCCTCCCCCTCTCTCTCCATTACTCCCCTCTCCCCTCTCCCTGCCCTCTCCCTCCTCCCTCCCTCCCCCTCTCTCCCCCTCTCTCTCTCCATCACTGTCTCTATCTCACTCTCTCCATCACTCTCTATCACTCTCTCTCTCTATCTCACTCTCTCTCTATCACTCTCTCTATCTCACTCTCTTACCATCACTCTCTCTATCACTCTCTCTATCTCACTCTCTGTCTCTATCACTCTCTCTGTATCTCACTCTCTCTCTATGACTCTCTCTATCACTCTCTCCAGCTCTCTCTCTCTATCTCACTCTCTATCACTGTCTCTCTATCTCACTCTCTCTATCTCACTCTCTCTCTATCACTCTCTCTCTATCACTCTCCATCACTCTCTCTCCATCACTCTCTCTATCTCCCTCTCATCACTACCTCTGTCTCTCTCCCCTGTCACACACACCCTCTTCCTCTCCCTGACCCCATCACTTCCATTCTTTCTCACACTCGCCCTCTCCCCATCTCTTTCTCCCCCCCCTCCCGTCACACATACACTCTCCCCCTCTTCTGCCTCTGTCTCTCTCCCTCATACCTGTCACACTCTTCCTGTCCGTCTCCCCAGCCTCTTTCCCCCATATCCCTCCCTGTCTCTCTGCCCCATCACTCTGTCTGTCTTTCCCCATTTCTCTGCCCTCTCTGTTTCACCCTGTCTCCCTGTCTGACCCCCTCTCTCCTCCCTCCCTCCCTCCACTCTGAACACCTCCCAGCCCTTCCTGCTGGCCCCATGTCCTCTCACCCCCAGGACCTACCACTGGGATGGACGTCATTGTGAGTCTTTGTCAGGAGCTGCAGTGTGGAGAATAAAGGCTTCCCTCCTGGGTATTTATGCTGTGGGGTCCCTCCCTCCTTCCCTCCCTCGGTTCCTTCCCCATGCTCTGCGCAGTAGGCTGGAAAATACAGGCAAGGGTTTCCCTCATTTGCCTTCCCAGCAACTGTTGCTAGGAAGCATGAATCAGGAAGGGGGCAGAGAGTAAACAGGGTCTGAGGAGGCGGGGGGCAGATGAGGGCCTTCAGCCACCTTTCCATGGCCTGCCCCCACCTCTCCCTCCTCACCATCTTCTCTCCTTTTCCCTCCCTCCCATCCCTCCCCCCCCCCGGATGCCTTGTTTCTCTCTCCCCACTCCCTCTCTCCACCCCTCCCCGCTCCCTCTCCCCCCTCTCTCCTCTCTTCCCCTCCCCTGCTCCCTCTCTCCACCCCTCCCCTCTCCATCTCCGCCCCTCCCTGTCTTTCTCGCTTTACCAGTTCCTCCTTCCATTCTGGTAATGGTAACCAGGTAAACCAAGAGACGGGGATCCTCGTCAGCTGCATGCTGACTAACCTCCGAATCAGGAAGCAGTGAGGGAGACCCGGAGCAGAGGCAGCAGGGAAGCTTTCCTTGTTTACTCAACACCTGGAGAAGCCCTGTGGAGGCGGAGGTTCCCCTTCCGCCCGGCTCCACACCCCTCCCATGCCCGTAAACTGCTCCTGCCCCCATCGCTTCTCACCATCCGCCTGACTCCCTCCTTCCCCTACGCCTCCCTCCCCAGCCCCGACAACGCTAGGACCCCCACAATGGAGAGGTTCCTGAGGAGTACCAACGAACTGGGGGGTGGGGGAGGTGAAGTTGGCTGGAGTTCTAAAGACCCTCGAAGGTAGACAAGGTGGTAAAGAGCAGAGTACAAGATTGGAGATACTTATCATTAATCAGGATCCTCCCTCTCCAGGACGTGCCCTCTTCTTGTTACCACCATCAAGGAGGAGGTACAGGGGCCTGAAGAGCCAAACTCAGCAGTTTAGGAGCAGCTCTTCCCCTCCGCCATCAGATCTCTAAATGGTACCTCCTGGACCAGTGATTTCCTTTTGTAATTCGCAATGGTACTTTAGTAAAAGGGTGCGGAGGGGATTTCCCGGGTAAGCGTTAACTGGGACAGAGCCCCTCTCTGTGACCAGGATAAACTGGGGTGGAGGAGACCTAGAGTGCACATGGCCACGCTTTATAAAACCAGGAACAGGTTGAATGGCCTGATTCAGCTCCTGCGTCTTATAGCAGAGTGGAGATACAGTCCTGTACAACATTCCCAAGGGATTCGATGGCGTGGGGATTGACCTGGAGGGGTGCCTATACACTGGGGATGGGTGTGTCTGAAGGGAGGGTGGATGGGGGGGGGGAACACAAAACATACAGAACTGTGCAAAAGTCTTAGGTACATGCACACACACATTCATCACATTCATACACACACGCACACGTATATACACACACACACACACACACACACATATATTAGGGAGCCTGACTTTTGCACAGTACCGTAGTAATTTTGTGTACTGCTGCCACAAAAGAAAAACAAATTTCTTGACATATGTGGTGAGTATTGTGTACAGTTTTGGCTACAGGAAAGATGTAAATAAGGTTGAAAGAGGACAGGGAAAGTTTACAAGGATGTCGCTGGGTAGGGAGATCTGAGCTGTAAGGAAAGATTGAATAGGTTAGGACTCTATTCCTTAGAATGTAGAAGATTGTGAGGAGATTTGATAGAGGTATACAAATTATGATGGGTAAATGCAAGCAGGCTTTTTCCACTGACGTTGGGTGGGACTACAACCAGAGGTCATGGGTTAAGGGTGAAAGGTGAGGAGTTTAAAGGGAACATGATGGGAGACATCTTCACTCAGAGGGTCCTGAGAGTGTGGAATGAGCTGCCAGCACAAGTGGTGCATGTGAGCTCGATTTCAACTTTTAAGTGAGGTTTGGATGGGTACATGGATGGTAGGGGTATGGAGGGCTATGGTCCTGGTGCAGGTCGATGGGAGTAGGTAGTTTAAATGGTTTTAGCATGGACTAGATGGGCCAAAGGGCCTGTTTCCGTGCTGTACTTCTTTATAGCTCTAGGGTGATAAACCTGATTCTGATATGGGTCTCGATTGTGGACTGAGAGTGGGAACGGGGCAGGGAGAGGGGAATCGTTGGGGAAAGGGGAAGGGAGAGGGGAATCGTGGTTGGGGAAAGGGGAAGGGAGATGGGAGGGAGCAGGAAGCACCAGAGAGACATTCTGTAATGATCAATAAACCAACTGTTTGGAATCAAATGACCTGCCTGGTGTCTCAGGGCTGGGTGTGTGTGCAGCCCCTCTCCCCGACACACATTCTCTGCCCCCGTGCCACATCCCTCCCGCAGCGCTCCACCCTCGCCATTGCCAGCATCCTTTGCTCCCGCCAGATGTGCAAACTCGCTCTCCATCCCGCGTTGACAAATGCAGTACTGTGCAAAGGTTCTGGGCACCGTAGGTATATACAGTATTTGTGCCTGAGACTTCTGCACGGTGGGTGTAGAAATACACCATTCGGCCCCTCCAATTAATCATGACTGCTTTATTTTCTCCTGCCTCCTCCGTGTAACCTTCGATACCTTGATGAATCAAAAAGCCATCAGCCCGCACTTTAAATGTATCCCCAATGACTTGACCTTCGTAGGGCCTGTGGCAATGGATTCCAGAGGTTCACCACTCTGGCTGAAGAATTTCCTCCTCATTGTCGTTCTAAAGAATGTCCCTCTATTCCGAGTCTCTACCCTCTGGTCTTAGACCCTCCCATCCTCTCCATGTCCACTCTATCTAGGTCTCTCAATATTTGAAACTTCTCAATACTTCAACCTTAGGGCTAGCTGCTACTCAGACATTAACCCAGCACTTCTTGCACCAGTCTCGTGAACCTTCTCCAGTGCCAGTCCATCTTATTCTAGACGAGGGGTCCAGTCCCTGGTGGAGTCTCTGGCTCAGAGGTCTTCCAGGTAAGGTGGAACTAGAGAAAGGGAGTAGAGGTTAGGAGAGGACCTGAGGTGAAACCTCATCGCTCAGAGGGCAGAGAGGGCCTGGCCCTCAGGAGCAGATGCAATGGGAGACAAGGACTCGAATGGTCCACAGCAGGAGCCGAGTGCTGGGAGGTGGGCTGAGCATGCAAGGCTGCCCGGTGGATGCAGGGAACCAGATGGCGTGCCTGTGTGTGGTCAGCCGTCCTGGGTCAAACACGTCGACATAGTCCCAAAGAAGGCATGCCGCCTGATCTACTTCATTAGCAGGTTAAGGTGATTTGGTTTGATAACTAAGACTCTTGCAAATCTTTCCTACTGTATGGCAGAGGTTGTTATAACTGGGGTGAGGGCGTGCTAATGGGGACGAGCTCCCACTGCCTGTTAAATGCTCCCAATGGCTTGCGTGTCGAGCAGCCTCTGACAACCAAGTCCAGCTCCCGGCCTTCACGTGTG
Source organism: Mobula birostris (assembly GCF_030028105.1). NCBI lineage: Eukaryota > Metazoa > Chordata > Chondrichthyes > Myliobatiformes > Myliobatidae > Mobula > Mobula birostris. Next base: position 17,728,598 of record NC_092379.1, read on the forward strand.
CCTGAGCTACCGAGCCCGGCGGAGCTGTTTCCACTGACAGGAGAAGGGGCAAAGGTGGGTTGCTGGCACCTTAAAACCAGTCGCTTTGGGCAGACGGGGCTCGTCAGCCATGGTTGGCAGCTCATCTAGGAGAAGGAAACCTCCGCTGTACCCACTCATGGAGAAGGCCTCAGGGGTGAACCCCGAGGGAAAACTCCTGAGCTGGAGTCCCCGAGGCAGTCCCACGTTGAGCTCAACGCCGACTGGCAACTCCTGCGCCGTCGCTGGTGCCAAACCGTATCGGTCTCTGCCGTTCCTCTGGGTTCATGCGGGAGCTTGCTACACGGACAACAGCTTGCTCTCTGCCCAGGCTAGACAGCTGGGTGCAACATCTATGGTTGATCCTGACTGAGGGAGGCCTCACAGTGGAGAGCATCACCATCCGGTCTGGGGGGCTCCACTGGACAGGATCTGGAAAAGCTGTGGGATCAGCCAGCTCCATCGAGTGTACGGCCCTCCCCACCGTCGAGCTCATCTTCAAGAAGTGGTGTCTCGGGAAGGCGGTGCCCATCATTAAGGACCCCGGGCAGGGCTGTCTGTTTCACGCCCGATGCCGGCCGGCATTTCGGGGCATCTCCCTCCTTCCTGGAGCCTCAGGGGCTGGGATGGGAACGATGTCCCCACCAGTGGCTCCGTGGCGGCAGGGCTCACGTTCCGGAACTCTTGTCCAATTTTGTATTGTCTGCATAAATTGTTCTTTTTTTCTCTGCCCATTGGGTGTTTTGGGGTGTTTGTTGCGTGGGGTGTTTTAATGGGTTTCTTTCTTCTGTGGCTGCCTGCAAGAAAACCAATCTCCTGGGTTGTATATGGGTTACGTACTTTGATATTAAACATAATGTGGACATTTTCAAGAGGGAATGAACCAAGAAGGCAGCACCAGCCCCTGAACGACTCTCACTGTCTGGAACATGATGTCTTCTCATTGGTACCACCAGGGAGGAGGTACTGGAGTCTTGGAGATTCACACTCAACGATTCCAGAACAGCTTCTTCCCCACCTCCATGAACACTAACCTGATATTCCTTTTGTTTCAAACTATTTACTTTGTAGTTTATCGCCAGCTGTATGTCTTTGCACCGTACGACTGCCGCAAAAGCAACTAGCCAGTGCGGACAATGACCAGTGAGGACAGCTAGCCAGTGCAGACAATGACCAGTGAGGACAACTAGCCAGTGCAGACAATGACCAGTGAGGACAACTAGCCAGTGCGGACAATGGCCAGTGAGAACAGCTAGCCAGTGCGGACAATGACCAGTGAGGACAGCTAGCCAGTGCAGACAATGACCAGTGCAGGCAGCTAACCAGTGAGGACAGCTAGCCAGTGCAGACAATGACCAGTGCAGGCAGCTAACCAGTGAGGACAACTAGGCAGTGCGGACAATGACCAGTGAGGACAGCTAGCCAGTGCGGACAATGACCAGTGAGGACAGCTAGCCAGTGCGGACAATGACCAGTGCAGGCAGCTAGCCAGTGAGGACAACTCTTGTGTTGTTTACAGCCGTGACTGTTTACTGCTGGGGTAGCGGTTGTTTACAGTGCCTGGTATTGGTGAGTAGCCACAGAGAGGAGCTGGAATTGTGCCTCACCTCATCATTTGCTTGCCAGCTGTTAATTCCTTCGCTGACAGCAATGCGATTTGCATGTGGCCCGAGGTGTGGGAGAAATGTTTCCGTGAGTGTACGGTGTCATTCGACACCCTCGCCCAGTTGGGGAGGAGGGGACACCCACAAGGGCACATCTCCCTCTCGCAGAGCCATGCTTCCTGCTTGCCACCTCTCTAAGCAGCCAGGCAGCGCTCCCTCACCACCAGCCCGTCCACAGCGCCATGCGCCCTCCCCCACCTCCCCTCTAAAGCGCTCCCTCCTTGCCATCCTTCCCGATGTGTGGCACTCCCTCTTCTTCACCGTGGTCTGCTCCCTGCCCCTCCCACAGCACGGCTCGCTCTCTCCTCTCTGTCCCTCGTATGGTACCCCCTCCTTCCTCCCTGCCCCTCCTGCGGCGCTCTCTACCTGTTGATCCGAAGAACGTGCCCGTCCCTACGCCCGAACCCACACTCAAGTAGTCGCACTTTAGGGAAGAGAAATGGGGCCAGGGACTCTGGCAGCGAACGGCAGTTCCCTGGGCAAATGTCATCGAACAGAGGCACCCAGGGATGCAGGTATGTGGTTCTTGCAGACAGAGAGGGTGGTGAAGAAGATGCTTTATCAGTCAGGGCACTGCGTACAGGAGTTGGGACGTTACGTTGCAGTTGAAGACGACGTAGGTGGGGAGTACTGTGGTCGGTTTTGATCGCCCTCCTGTAGGAGATGTTATTATACTGGAGACAGCGCTTGGAAAGAGGTTGTGGAGCCTGATGAACGAGGGAAGGTTGTGCAGAGAACAGAGCAGCACAGGGCCTTCAGCCCACTGTGTCGTGCTGAGGAGTTGGGACGTTATGTTGAAGTTGTACAAGACGCTGCTGAGGTGAATTTGGAGTATCGTGGGCAGTTCTGGTCACCTACTTACAGGAAAGATACCAATAAGATTGAGAGAGTGCAGGGAAAATTTACGAGGATGTCATCAGGATTCAATAATAAAAGCATCGTGGATCTGCGCCTGGAAAGTCTTCACTCTCCAGGGCGCAGGCCTGGGCAAGGTTGTATGGAAGACTGGCAGTTGCCCATGCTGCAAGTCTCCCCTCTCCACACCACCGATGTTGTCCAAGGGAAGGGCATTAGGACCCATACAGCTTGGCGCCGGTGTCGTCGCAGAGCAATGCGTGGTTAAGTGCCTTGCTCAAGGACACAACACGCTGCCTTGGCTGGGGCTCGAACTAGCGACCTTCAGATCGCCAGTCCAATGCCTTAAGCACTTGGCCACGTGCCCACACCATCAGGATTCAAGGGCCTGAGTTACAAGATACATTACTCCCCGGAGGGCAGGAAACTGGAGATCTTCTAGAGGTCATGAGAGGGATAGACAAATTGACATAGGCTTTCTTTTCCCTCCTCACCGAAGTTGGGTGGGAGCATAACTAGAGGTCATAGGTTTAGGGCAAAAGGTGAAATATGTAAGGGGGAACTTCTTCACTCAGAGAAAACGAGGTTTTGGAATGAGCTGCCAGTAAAAGTGGTGGCTGTGTGTTCAGATGCAAAATATAGGTGGTGGTTGATGGCTTATGGTCCGGGTGTAAGTAGATGGGACCAGACAGAAGATCAGGTTGCATAGACTAGATAGTGCACGTGGCCTGTGTCTGTGATGCAGTGCTCTCTAGCTGACGTAATCTGCTGCTCATTTCTCTGGTATTTATCCCCAGGCCACACATTCCCGCGTTGACAATAAACTTGATATTCCCCACCCTCGTCAGCCAATTTTCCTATGTAAATGGTCACAGTGCAACGCAGCCCTCCAGCCACTAAATTAACATGCCAAATTCTGGCCTCGCTGGGGACGTGGGGCGCCTCCCACGTCAAAGAAAACTCCCAGTGTCTCCACTTCCTCAGAAAGCTGAAGGAATTTGGCAAGCCCCCTCCAACCCTCACCCATTTTTAATCCATGCAGCATAGAAAGCATCCAGTCAGAATGCACCACAGGTTGGCACGGCGACTGCCCTGCTCGTGACCGCAAGAAACCGCGGGCAAAGTCTACGGAAGGCAAATAAACAGTTGAACATTTGGGCCCGCTGAAGGGTCTCAGCCCAAAACATCGACTTTATTCCCCTCCGTAGATGCTGCCTGACCTGCTGAGTTCCTCCAGCCCGTCCTGGGTGCCAGAATCCCGTGTGTTTGTGCTATCAAGACAAAAACTTTATGCCATCCTGAAAGTTTATTTATTTATTTATTTTATTTCAAAATATACTTTATTCAAAAATAAATATATACAATAAACCATTCAATAACTTTTCTTCCTTTACATACGTTTCCATTATACTCAGTAAAATATCCGTATTAATGGCCACCCACGTGGCACTCCAGTAGTTCAGCTTAGCATATCATTGTTGAGGGGTATACTCCCCGCCCCCCCTACCCCTCCCACTCCCACGGGTGGAGAAACCTATACTGTGGTCCTTCCCCACCGGGCCCTTGCGATGGCTGCACCGAGTTTCAGTGCGTCCCTCAGCACGTACTCCTGCAGCCGAGAATGTGCCAGTCGGCAGCATTCTCCCACGGACATCTCCATGTGCTGGTAGATCATCAAGTTTCGGGCTGACCAAAGAGCGTCTTTCACCGAGTTGATGATCTGCCAGCAGCACCGGATGTTGGTCTCCGTGTGCGTCCCCGGGAACAGCCCGTAGATCAGAGAGTCCTCTGTTACGCAGCTGCTGGGGATGAATCGTGACACTAGCCCGTCCATCCTCCTCCACACCCTCTTTGCCAACTGACAGTGTGCAAAGAGGTGGGTCACAGACTCCTCCTCACTGCAGTCCTCCCATGGGCAGCGGGGTGCGGAGACGACGTTCCGGGCGTACAGGAGGGATCTGACTGGGAGGGCCCCTCTCACCGCCAGCCAGGCGAGGTCTTGGTGCCTGTTGGTGAGATCTGGCGATGAGGCATTTTGCCAGATGAACTGGACAGTCTGCTCAGGGAACCACCCCACTGTGTCCATCACGTCCTTCTCCTGCAGTGCCTGCAGGACACTACATGCCGACCACTGCCTGATGGCCCTGTGGTCAAAGGCGTTCTCCTGGAAGAACTTTGCTACGTAGGACAGGTATGCCGGCAACGACCAGCTGACTGGGGCGTTGCGCGGGAGTGGGGCCAGACCCATCCTTCGTAGCCAGGGCGACAGGTAGAACCTGGGCACATAGTGGTACTTGGTGCCCACATACCTGGGCTCTACACACAACCTGATGCAGCCACATACGAAGCTGGCCATCAGGGTGAGGGCGACATGGGGACGTTCTTGCCCCCGTTGTCCAGGGACTTGTGCATGACGGTCCGTCTCACCCGCTCCATCTTGGATCCCCAGACGAATCTGAAGGCAGCCCGGGTGATTTCCGAGCTGTAGGAGCGGGGGACGGGCCAGACCTGCGCCAAGTACAGCAGCCCTGAGAGCACCTCACACCTGATGACTAGGTTCTTGCCCGTTATCGACAGGGAGCGCCCTCCCCACAGTCCCAGTTTCTGTTTCACCTTGGCAGTCCGCTCCTGCCAGTTCTTGTTGCCCAGGTCTGCTCCTCCAAACCAGAACCCCAACACCTTCACGTGGTCAGACCTGATGGTGAAGGGGACGCTGGATCGGTCGGGCCAGTTGCCGAAGAGCATGGCTTCGCTCTTCGTGCGGTTGACCCTGGCCCCCGACGCTAGCTCGAACTGTTCGCAGGTGCCAATCAACCTGCGAACTGACCTCGGATCAGAGCAGAAAGACGGTGACGTCGTCCATGTACAGGGAGGTTTTCACTTGGGTCCCTCCACTGCCTGGCAGCGTCACCCCTCTTATGCCCTCATCCCTCCTGATGGCTTCCGCAAAGGGTTCTATGCAGTAGACAAACAAGACAGGGGAGAGGGGACAGCCCTGCCTGACTCCAGACCTGATGGGGAAGCTGTCTGTTTCCCACCCGTTGACCTGCACTGTACTACGGATGCCTGTGTAGAGCAGTCTGATCCAATTCCGGATTCCCTCCCCAAATCCCATTTTGGAGAGCACGTCCGCCATATACGTGTGCGATATCCTGTCGAAGGCTTTCTCCTGGTCCAAGCTGACCAGGCAGGCGTCCACCCCCCTGTCCTGCACGTAGGCGATGGTGTCCCTCAGCAGCGCGAGGCTGTCTGAGATCTTCCTGCCCGGTACAGCACAGGTTTGGTCCGGGTGGATCACCTGTCCCAGAGCAGACTTGACCCTGTTGGCGATAGCCTTGGACAGGATCTTGTAGTCCACATTCAGGAGAGAGATGGGTCTCCAATTTCTAATGTCCTCCCTTTCCCCCTTCTGCTTGTAGTTGAGGGTGATGATGCCCTTCCTCATGGACTCAGACATACTGCCGGCCAGAAGCATAGCGTTGTACACTTCCAGCAGGTCTGGGCCCATCCAGTTCCACAGAGCCGAGTACAACTCAGCCGGTAAGCCGTCGCTTCCGGGAGTCTTACCCGACCCAAAGGAACGGATGGAGCCTGTCAGCTCGTCCAGGGTCAGTGGCTGATCCAGACTCTCCCGCTTGCCGTCGTCTAAGACCTGCGTGATAGACGACAGGAAGTTGCGGGAGGCTGTGGATTCTGTGGCCTTTTCGTCGTACAGACCGGCATAGAAGGACTTGCAGATCCTCAGTATGTCGGTCTGCGAGGACGCGACTGAGCCGTCCTCTTCCTTAAGGTTGTGGATCACAGAGCTCCCCCTGTGCACCTTTTGGAAGAAGAAGCGTGAGCACGTCTCGTCCTGCTCCACGGTTTGGACCCTTGATCGGAAGATGATCTTGGAGGATTCAGCGGCGAGGTGCTGGGCTTGCCGGCCCTTCACCTCTCGCAATTCCTCCCTGACATCCACCCCCTTCGACTGCAGAAGGAGAAGTTGCTGCAACTCTGTCTGGAGTTTACGCAGTTCCCTCTGCTCCTGCCTTGCCTTCTGAATACCCTTGCGGATGAAGAACCTCTTAATGTTCTCCTTGGTGGCTTCCCACCAGTGAACCGGGGAATCAAAGAAGGCTTTCAAGGTTCTCCAACCTGTGTACTCCCTCTCTAGTTCCTCGATGTTCTCTGGGGTCAGCAGCTTTACGTTCAGCTTCCACGTCCCCCTGCCTGCCTTCTGGTCCTCCCATAAGAGACAGGTGGCTCTCAGAAGGCGGTGGTCAGAGAAGAACATCGGCGTGACGTCGGTGGACCTGACCATGAGGGACTCAGACAGGAAGAGGAAGTCGATCCGGGAGCGGGCTGAGCCGTCCGATCGTGTCCAGGTGGCTTGCGGCTGTGCTCCACCTGTGGGGGTGCCAAAGGCGTCGCGCAGCTTGGCTGTCTTCACCGTTTCCCTCAGGAGTCCAGGGGTACTGTCCAGCCTGCCGTCGGCGCTGCCGGATCCTCCAGCCGCATCAATGGTGCAATTGAAGTCTCCGGCCAGAACGACCGGCTGGGACGTCACCAGCAGCTGTGGGAGCTGCTCGAAGACGGCCAGCCGCTCGCTCCGCACGGGGGAGGCGTGCACGTTGATCAGCCGGAGCGGAGTGCCCCGGTATTTGACGTCTGCTACCAGGAGGCGCCCCGCAACCACCTCTTTAACTTGAGTGATTGAGAAGTTGCCTCCCCGCAGCAGAATCCCCAGGCCGGAAGCGCGGCAATCGTTGCCCCCCGACCACACAGACAAACCTTTTTTCCACCACCGGTAGTTACGGAGATGTGGTAGTCCGCACTCCTGGAGGAAGGTCACGTCGGTCTTTACAGTGTCCAGGTACTGGAGCGTGCTGACGCATCGCCCAGTACTCTTCAAACTTCGCACATTCAAGCACGCCAATTTAAGGTCTGCCATCATTGTAAGTCTTTTATTTTGGCTGCTCTCCGTCCTCACCCTTGCCATCCTGAGCCTTCATTCCCACCGCCTTTGTGAAGTTTTCCACCTCCTGTGGGCTCAGGTACTGCTGGTAGTACTCCTCCGTGTGTGGCCGTTCTGGTTCTGGGCCCGGGGGGGTTGTTGACTTCCTGGGCTGCTTCCCCTTCCGGCTGCTGGGCGCCAGCCGTGGCTCTGCTCCTGGATTCCCGGAGCTCTGTGTGTCTGCTGCTCTCCGCCTCCTGTACTTGGGGGGTGGCCAGCAGACTTTCTCCCTCCTCTCTCCTCCTCTCCACCTGTTCTGCCAGCCGCTTCTTCCGCCGGGGCTGCTGGCCTCCCCCAACTCCTTCCTCCTCTGAAGAGGACAGGGTACCAGAGGCTGTGTGGTTCCCTGCCCTTTTCTTGTGTTGCTCCGCCTTCTGTCGCTTGGCCGCCGCCTTTTGGGTCTTTTTGCGTTTCACGACCTTCCATTCCGTTTCCACCTCAGCTCTCCCCTCCTCCATGGACTCCTGCTCGTCGTTTGCCTGGTCCTGGAGGGTCTGCAGTGGGGTGGCAGGTCTTGGGGTGCTTGCACCTTCCTCCCTGGTCTCGTCATCCGTCCTGTCGGGTGCCTCATCTGCAGCGCTGGCGGGTACGTCCGCATCTGCCTGGGCCCTTTCAGGGCCAGCACCTCCCCTAGTCGTCTGTGCGTAGGTGCCCCCACGCTTCGGGCAGGCTCTGTACAGGTGGCCAGCCTGTCCGCAGAGGTTGCAGGCCTTGGCCTGCGTGCAGTCTTTGGTCAGGTGGCCTTTGATTTTACAGTTCTTGCACATCACCACCCTGCACTGGGCGCAGTTTCGGCACACCCTGGGTTGCCCCGCGTACACCATGTACCCTCGGTTCCCTCCGATGGCGAAGACGGAGGGGTGGTGGATGACGCCGCCGTTGGAATCCAACCTGAGCTTCACCTTCACCTGCCGTTTGCTGGTCCAGATTCCCAGCCCGTCCTTCACATCCGCTGGTGTTCCTACGCTCTCCACATACCGAGCGAGGAACGTAAGGACGTCCACCACTGGCATGTGCGGGTTGAACATGTGCACCGTGATTGTCCGTACCTGTTGCGTAGCCGTTGCAAAGAGGGCCTGTGCTTTCAGTAGCGACAGCGGCGCCTCTGTCCCCTTCAGCTGAAGCTGCTGGTACAGCTTCTGCCACCCTGCAGCCTGCCGGAAAGTGACATCGAAGAAACCTGCGAAGTCCTGGACGCAGTAGATGTCGTCGGGCGTAAATCCGCAGCAATCCAGCAAGACCTTCCGGATGAAGGTCTCTCGGGTGAAGCCGGTGCCCCCGTTCCGGTCTCGCACTGTCAGCCTGACAGTGTTCTTGATACCCGGGCCTCGAGCCGATGCACTGCTCGCTGCTGCCATCTTCTTCCTCACTGCTGTCGTCGCTGGTATGGGGTGTTAGATTGGAGGCCAATCAGCATTAGGATCCACCCCTGCGTCAGCGCGAACTCTTCTCCTCCGCCTTCTGGTCTGATAAGAACAGATACCACACTTGATCTTAGCCAAAAGGCCGAGCAGTTAATCTGATCAACCATTCCAATTAGACTCCCAACCATTCAGCCACTACACTGGACTGTACACACTTAAAACCACCTTTAATAATGTGGTATTTCGATATTTTATTTCATATTCACACTTCTAACTTTATTTTTACACAATATTTTATTCTGTATAACTGTTGGATGCTGTTTTCTGTAGTGCCAACACACCTCTGTAGTTTCCTAAAGCTTGTCAATGTATGTGGCGAGTATCACGTAGATGGGTTGATCTATAAGGACTGTATGCAAATCAGAGAGTTGCTGTACCTGAATAAACTATCTACCTGTGCAAACATTCGACTCAGAGGATGTGGTCACAGCCTCTGCCTCTCTGCCCAGAGGGACACTCACATCAGCTGGATTGTGGCTACATTTTATTGCAGGGTACAGACAGATACAGGGTTCGAGACTTTCCCTGAGCCAGTGAGACCATGGCCCAAGTGCCGGCAGTGCAGGGCGACCCCACAGCCCCCGATCCGGGCGTCGTCCTCTCCGGGATCCGCGGCCAGGGGGCGGGGGATGGTCGGGAAGGAGGCGGCAGATCTCAGCCCTCGGAGAAGAGGCGATAGTGTTCCTGCAGCTTGGGATCCTGGAACTGGGGCAGGAAGTTGATGCGCAGGATGGTGGAGAAACCCTCGCTCAGGGTAGGTTCCACGTACCGCTTCCTGTTGGAGATGGAGGGAGGGGTAGAGATGTTGACAGCTGATGTTTAAGGGGGGGGGGCTGCAATTGAGCTCCCACCCTACCAGGTCCAACTCAGAGCTCATTGACAGAGCGGATAACGCCTTAGTTTGTGCGGGGGGGGGTGGGTGGGTGGGGAATGAAACGATGCTCAGTGAGGAGGGGTGGGACAGACAGAGGTAACGCTCTTGGAGGGGGGAGATAATGGGTGTTAGAGAGGGAGCGTGGGTTGGGGTGAGGGGCAGGAGGTTGGGAGGCAAACAGAGGGATGAGGGGTAGGGTAGCGGTGTGGCTGGACAGAGGGCGAGAGGAGAACTAGGGACTCACCGGCTGCTGTTCATCACCACTTCGTTGACTGGAGCGTGACCATCTCCGGTGTATGTCATCTCTCGGAACTGTGGTGGGGTGAGGGGAGGACGGGGGGGGGGTAGGGTTGGGGTGTGGAGGGGGAGAAAACGCCATGTAAGTTCACCCATCACATCTTCCGTGACTCCCTCTGTTCTTTCCCATCAACTGCCACCATCTCACTCCCCCCACCCCAGCCCAATTATCTGGACAGATTCGGCAGCCAACAGACGCACCCCTCCCTCCCTCTACACACGGACAACTCCTTCCTGGTGTCTGTTCGTACCTCTCTCTCCCCCCTCCTCCCGAACCTCAATGACTTGCTCCCTGCCTCAGCCATGCCTCTCCCCCACCCTCCCTGCATGTACTGCTACTTAGAACTGACTCATACAAGAACATGAGATCTGGGAGCAGAATTAGGGCATCTGGCCCATAGTCTCCTCTTCCATTTCACCATTTTCCCTCTCAGCCCCAATCCCTTGCCTTCTCCCCGTATCCTTTCATTCTTTGTCCAGTCATAAATCTACCAACCTCTGCCTTAAATATACACAAAGACTTGGCCTCCACAGCTGCCTGTGGCAAAGAATTCCACAGATTCACCACTCTTTGGCTAAATAAGTTCATCTTTGTTTTAAAAGGACCCCTTCTATTCTAGGCTGTGTCCTCTAGTCTTACACTTTCCCACCAGAGGAAACATCCACTATATCAAGGCCTCTCAACATTCGATAGGTTTCAATTGGATCACCCCTCATTGTTCCTATGACAAGCTGTTCAATCCTGGAATCATTTTCATGAACCATCTTTGAACCCTCTCCAGTGTCAGCACGTCCTTTCGAAGGGGCCCAGAACTGTTCGCAACACTCCAAGTGAGGCCTCAACAGTGCTCCAGAAACGCTCAACATTACATCCTTGCTTTTGTATTTTAGTCCTCTGGAAATGAATGCTAACATCTCATTTGCCTTCCTCACCACTGACTCAACCAGCAAATCAACATTTACGGAATCCTGTACAAAGACTCCCAAGTCCCTTTGTGCCTCAGATTTTTTTATTTTCTCTCCATTTAGAAAATATTAGACCATAAGACAAAGGAGCAGAAGTCCGGCCATTCGGCCCATCAAGTCTGCTCCGCCATTTTATCATGAGCTGACCCAGTCTCCCATTTAGTCCCACTCCTCCGCCTTCTCACCATAACCTTTGATGCCCTGGCTACTCAGATACCTATCAATCTCTGCCTTAAATACACCCAATGACTTGGCCTCCACTGCTGCCTGTGGCAACAAATTTCATAGATTCACCACCCTCTGACTAAAAAAATTTCTTCGCATTTCTGTTCTGAATGGGCACCCTTCAATCCCTAAGTCATGCCCTCTCGTACTAGACTCCCCCATCATGGGAAACAACTTTGCCACATCCACTCTGTCCATGCCTTTCAACATTCGAAATGTTTCTATAAGGTCTCCCCTCATTCTTCTATATTCCAAGGAATACAGTCCAAGAGCGGACAAACGTTCCTCATATGTTCTATCCTTTTATTTCCTCTACCAAAGTGCATGACCAGACACTTCCCAACGCTGTATTCCATCTACTTCATTGTCCATTCCCCTCATCTAATCTAAGTCCTTCAGTAGTTTTCTGCTTCCTCAAAACCTCCTGTCTCTCCAACTACCTTTGTATTGTCCGCAAACTTTGCAGCAAAGGCATTAATTCCATCATCCGAGTCACTGATATTTCACGTTAAAAGAAGCGGTCCCAACACTGAACCCTGTGGAACACCACAAATCACCAGCAGCCAACCCGAAAAGGCTCCCTTTCTTCCCACTCTTTGCCCTCTCCCAATCAGCCACTTCATCCATGCTAGAATCTTTCCTCAAATACCATGGGCTCTCATCTTAAGCAGCCTCATGTGCAGCACCTTGTCAAAGACCCAAGTACACAACATCAACCGATTCTCCTTTATCTATCCTGCTTGTTATTTCTTCAAAGAATTCCAACAGATTTGTCAGGAAAGATTTTCCTTTGATGAAACCATGCTGACTTCCGCCCATTTTATCATGTGCCTCCAAGTAACCTGAAACCACGTCTTTGCAACAGCTTCTCAACCACTGAGGTCAGACTAACTGGCCTGTAGTTTCCTTTCTTCTGCCTCTCTCCCTTCTTGGAGAGTGGAGTGACATTTACAATTTTCCAGTCTTCTGGAACCATTCCAGAATCTAGTGATTCTTGAAAAGATCATTACTAATGCCTCCACAATCGCTTCAACCACCTTTTAGAACCCTGTTGTGTAGACCATCTGATTCAAGTGACTTATCTATATTTAGACCTTTCAGTTTCCCAGGAACCTTCTCTCCAGTTGTAACTTCGCACACTTCGTGACCCTTGACACCTGGAACTTCCATTATACTGCTAGTGTCTTCCACAGTGAAGACTGATGTAAAACACTTCCTCAGTTCATCTGCTATTTCCTTGTCACCTACAGCATCGTTTTCCAGCAGTCCGATATCCACTCTCCCCTCTTTTACACTTCATGTATCTGAAGAAACTTTTTCCTCTTTAATATTATTGGGCAGCTTACTTTCCTATTTCATCTTTTCCTTCTTAATGACTTTATTTAGTTGCCTTCTGTTGGTTTTTAAAAGCTTCCCAATCCTCTAACTTCCCACTAATTTTTGCTCAATTATATGCCCTCTCTTTGGCTTTGATTTCTCGTTAGCCACAGTTGTGTCATCTTGCCTTTAGAATACTTCTTCCTCTTTGCGATGTATATATCCTTTGCCTTCTGAATTACTCCCAGAAACTCCAGACATTGCCACTCTGCCATCATCCCTGCCAGTGTTCTTTTCCAATCAATTCTGACCAACTCCTCTCTCATGCCTCTGTAATTCCCTTTACCCTGCTGTAATACTGATACATCTGACTTTAGCTTCTCAAAGTTCAGGGTGAATTCTATCATATTATGACCACTTGTCCCCAAAGGGTTCTTTTACCTTAATCTCTAATCAATTCTGTTTCATTGCACAACACCCAATCCAGAATAGCTGATCCTTTAGTGGGCTCAACCACAGCCGACTCGAAAGCCATTTCATAGGTACTCTATAAATTCCCCCTCCTGGGATCCAGCACCATCCTGATTTTCCCAATCTACCCACACTTTGAAGTTATCCTTTTGGCATGTATTTACTATCTCCTATTGTAATCTGTGGGCCACATCCTTACTACTGTTTGGGGCTCTGTATACAACTCCCGTCAGGGTCTTTTTACCCTTGCAGTTCCTCAGCTCTATCCGCAATTCAACACCTTCCGACCCTATGTCACCTCTTCCTAATAATTTGCTTTCATTTTTCACCAACAGAGAACGCCGCCCCCTCTGTTTTTGTGCCTCTCCTTTCGATGCAATGTGTATCCTCGGACAAATCATCTTTCAGCCACAATTCCATGATGCCTACGACATCACACCTACCAATCTGTAACTGTGCTACAAGTTCATCTACCTTATGCCCTACACTGCTCGCATTCAGATACAAACCTTCAGTCCTGTATTCACCCCTTTTGATTTTGTTCACCTTTTGCATTGCAACTCATCCTGTTGACTGCAATTTTGCCCCATCGTCAGCCTCCCCTTGCTGGGAGTCTCACCACACATTACCTCTGTTTGTAAACCAACTACCTCATGCTCAGCCCTCTCACTCCGGTTCCCAGCCCCCTGCCACATCAACTGAATATCTCTCTCTCCTCCCAGGACTGGAGCCGAATCCTCGCCGAAACACTGACCAGTTCCTTCTCTGCTTTTGTTTCAGATTTGACACATCTGCAGCGATCCGATTTTGATCTCAGCTCCTGCCCTTTTTCCCCCCATCCCCACCCTCCCCGCTTCTCTGTTAAGCTTCAATGTCGGTTTTGAATACAGTGTGTGGGATGGGCGCAGACGGCCCAGACCACCAGAGGGATAAACTCCCTCTCCAACAGAGATGGAAAGAGCAGAGCGATTACCTATCGGACAGTGTGTAGTGTTGAGGTGGCAGAGCGCAGCGCCGGCAGCAATTCGCGGTTTCTTTCCCGCCACTGCGTGTAAGGAGTTAGTTTTCCCCGTGACTGCGTGACAGTCAGGGTTAGTGACTCGTTGGCGTAGGAAGTGTGGCCACGCCGCCGGGCCGCCCCCAGCACAATCCTAGCTGATTTCATTTGAAGCAAACGACGCAATTCACAGTGTCTCGATGTCCACGTGACAAATAAAGCTAGTCGTAAAAGGGCTTTGCTGTGTCTGACCCTTTTCACAAAAAATGCGTTTATTGCAACTCGGAAACAAAGAGACGGTAACAGTGACTACCGCAAACTGAACTCAAGGGTTCCCAGCACTATCCAGTGTATGGAACACAGGCCTCCTCTCGTGCCAAGGTGAGGCCACCCTCAGGGTGGAGGAGCAACACCTTCTATTCTCCCTGGCTAACCTCCAACCTGATGCAATGAATATAGTTTTCTCAAACTTCTAGTAAAAAAAAATCTCCCTCCCCCGTTCCCCTCTTCTTCTATTCCCCACTGGCCTCTTACCCCTTTTCACCTCCCTCTGGGTCCTCTCCTTCACCTTCTCCCATGAGATCCTTTCTTCTCCAGCCCTTTACCCTTCCCTCCCACCTAGCTTCACCTATCGCCGCTAGCTGTCCTCCCTCCCCTCCACCCACTGGCATTCTCTCCGAAGGAGAACCTTGGCCCGGAACGTCGACTGTATTCACTTCCAGAGATGCTGTCTGACCTGCAGAGTTCCCTCCAGCATCTTGTCTGCATTGCTATAGCATCCACCAGTAATTACACAGAGCAGTAGAGGCCATTGTGCTGGCTTTTTTTTTAATCTACTCACCCACTGTTCTGTGTAAACAAGAGAAAATATGCACTTGCTGGAAGTCAAGGTAATACACACAAAAATGCTGGAGGAACTCAGCAGGCCAGGCAGCATCTATAGCAAAGAGTAGCCAGTCAATGTTTCGGGCTGCCTGGCCTGCTGAGTTCCTCCAGCATTCTGTGTCTATTACTACCTCTGACATCACCCCGATACTTTCCTCCAATCTCCTTAAAATTACACCCCCCTGGTATTAACTATTTCCGGCCTGGGGGAAAGATGCTGGCTATCCACTCTACCAATGCTATACACCCCTATCAAGTTATCTTTCACCCTCCTTCACTCCAGAGAAAAGGCCCTACCTCGCTCAATCTTTCCTCATAAAGCACGCTCTCTAATCCAGGCAGCATCCTGGTAAATCTCTCTAAAGCTTCCACATCCTTCCTACAATGAGGCGACCAGAACTGGGCACGATACTCCAAGGCCAGTCTAACTGGAGGCTTATAGAACTGCAACATTACCTTGTGGTTCGTCAACTCAAACCCACCCCCCCCTGACTAACGAAGGCCAATCACCCCATCAATTTAAGCACAACTTTGTGGGGTCTAATGATGTGCACTGCCATGACCCCCGATTCTCCTGGCATTAACCCTGTAATCTGCCGTGGAGTTTGATGTTCCAGGATGCATCACGTCGCGCGTTTCCGTCCGTCACTCCTCAGTTCTGTTCTGCCTCATACCAACATCCTGCTGCAGCCTACCACCATCAAATGTTGTAATTGGCAAACTTACGAACCCAGCTTTCCACTTCCCCATCTGAGTCAGAACTTTGAGTAAGCTTTGTTCTTCCTCTTGACTAGATGTTCCACATTGCATGTTAAACTCACCCTCCCATTCTTTTCCTGCGTCAGTAGGACAAAGCTACCCATGACCTCACACAACTGGTCCATAAATAACTCCACATTTCTGCTGTGCTTTGCCCCGAGTAAATCTGTTCCCAATTTACGCCAATGGCATCACAATTCGCTTCCCCCCCACCACCTCCATACAGTTTGCTCCACTCCACCTCCAAGGCTGTGGAGAATGTCGGGGAGTCATGGGCACGGTCTGCGAAATGCTCGCCTGCCAAGACAGCTGTCACCTGACCAGATCCATTGCCTCATTCCAGACCCAGTCTGCCTTCTCCTCGAGTCGGCCAGTCTATGTACTGTGCCAGGAATCCTCCTGGACACCCATGTAACGAGTTCTGCCCCATCCACAACTTCTGCACTAAGGAAGTGCTAATCTGCATTAGGGAAGTCAAAGTCACACATGACATCAACCCCGTTATTTTTCCCAATATCTGTTCCTCGGAGTCTCTATTGCTATTAGGATATCTGGAGAGTATTTCTAAACAGAGTGATTGGTCCCTTCCCGTTTCTGACTTCCCCCACACTGACTCGGAAGATCATATAACCATATAACAATTACAGCACGGAAACAGGCCATCTCGGCCCTTCTAGTCTGTGCCGAACTCTTACTCTCACCTAGTCCCACTGACCTGCACTCAGCCCATAACCCTCCATTCCTTTCCTGTCCATATAGCTGTCCAATTTAACTTTAAACGACAACATAGAACCTGTCTCAACCACTTCTGCTGGAAGCTTGTTCCACACAGCTACCACTCTCTGAGTAAAGAAGTTCCCCCTCATGTTACCCCTAAACTTTTGTCCTCTAATTCTCAACCCATGTCCTCTTGTTTGGATCTTCCCCACTCTCAATGGAAAAAGTCTAACCACGTCAACTCTATCAATCCCCCTCATAATTTTAAACACCTCTATCCAGTCTAGATGAGGAGGGGGGGTAAATTGGATTAGTAAGTATGCAGGTGATACTAAGATAGGTGGTTTTGTGGATAATGAGTCAGGCACAGCCACAGCAACTCCAAGACAATCCCTCCATGACGTCAACAGGAGGAAATCTGCAGATGCTGGAATTTCAAGCAACACACATCAAAGTTGCTGGTGAACGCAGCAGGCCAGGCAGCATCTCTAGGAAGAGGTACAGTCGACGTTTTGGGCTGGGACCCTTCGTCAGGACTAACTGAAAGAAGAGATAGTAAGAGATTTGAAAGTGGGAGGGGGAGGGGGAGATCCGAAATGATAGGAGAAGACAGGAGGGGGAGGGATGGAGCCAAGAGCTGGACAGGTGATTGGCAAAGGGGATACGAGGAGATCATGGGACAGGAGGCCCAGGGAGAAAGAAAAGGAGGAGGGGGGAAGCCTAGAGGATGGGCAAGAGGTATAGTGAAACGGACAGAGGGAGAAAAAGAATATATATATATATATAAATAACAGATAGGGTATGAGGGGGAGGTGGGGCATTAGCAGAAGTTTGAGAAGTCAATGTTCATGCCATCAGGTTGGAGGCTACTCAGACGGAATATAAGGTGTTGTTCCTCCAACCTGAGTGTGGCTTCATCTTTACAGTAGCGGAGGCCGTGGATAGACATATCAGAATGCTAATGGGACATGGAATTAAAATGTGTGGCCACTGGGAGATCCTGCTTTCTCTGGCAGACAGAGCATAGGTGTTCAGCAAAACGATCTCCCAGTCTGCATCTGGTCTCGCCAATATATAGAAGGCCACATCGGGAGCACCAATCTCCCTCCCCGCACTTATCCTTGTAAGCGGAACAAGTGCTACACATGCCCTTACACTTCCTCCCTTACCACCATTCAGGGCCCCAGACAGTCCTTCCAGGTGAGGCAACACTTCACCTGTGAGTCGGCTGGGGTGATATACTGCGTCCGGTGCTCCCGATGCGGCCTTCTATATATTGGCGAGACCCGACGCAGACTGGGAGACCGCTTTGCTGAACACCTACGCTCTGTCCGCTAGAGAAAGAAGGATCTCCCAGTGGCCACACATTTTAATTCCACGTCCCATTCCCATTCTGACATGTCTATCCATGGCCTCCTCTACAGTAAAGATGAAGCCACACTCAGGTTGGAGGAACAACACCTTATATTCCATCTGGGTAGCCTCCAACCTGATGGCATGAACATTGACTTCTCAAACTTCCGCTAATGCCCCACCTCCCCCTCGTACCCCATCCGTTATTTTTATACATATATATATTCTTTCTCTCACTCTCCTTTTTCTCCGTCTGACTATATCCCTTGCTCATCCTCTGGGTTCTCCCCCCCCCCCTTTTCTTTCTCCCTTGGCCTCCTGTCCCATGATCCTCTCATATCCCCTTTGCCTATCACCTGTCCAGCTCTTGGCTCCATCCCTCCCCCTCCCACTTTCGAATCTCTTACTAGCTTTTCTTTCAGTTAGTCCTGACGAAGGGTCTCGGCCTGAAACGTCGACTGTACCTCTTCCTAGAGATGCTGCCTGGCCTGCTGCGTTCACCAGCAACTTTTATGTGTATTCTTCCATGACGTCACTCCTTTCTGCAGCTGTGATACTGACCGATTAGCAATGCCTCACCCTGGCCTCTCTTATCCCCTCCCACCCTATCCCTTTTGAAACATCTAAACCCCAAACAATTCAGCAGCCGTTCCTGCCCCCGTGAGAGCCAAGTCTCCACAATGACCATGTCATTGCTCCACGTACCGATCCATGCTCAAAGCCTCTCACTCCTGTTCCGGATACCTCTTGCATTGAAATATTTACATCTCCACCCATCCAGCTCACTGCAGTTATACCCTGTCGACTGCCTATCCTTCCTCACGGTGTCTGCATGTGGAATCTACGCCATCCTCTGACCCGTCACTCCGGCTCCTAAGTCCTTGCCAACCTTGTTTTAAATCCTTCCTCACAGCTCCAGCAAACCTGCCCACAACGACATGAGGTCCCCTCGAGTTCAGGTGTAACCCGTCCCTTTCGTACAGGTCATTCCTTCCCCAGAAGAGATCCCAAAGACCCGAAAATTTGAAACACTTCCCTCCGCACCAATTTGTCAGCCACACATTCACCTGCCAAAGCATCCCATTCTTGCCCTTTCTGGCACATGGCACAGACACCAATCCAGAGATTACTACCCTCGAGGATCTTTTCAGCTGCCTACCTATATTCTATCTTCAGGACCTCAGCTCCCTCCCACAATATCTACCATCTGGCTGCTCATCCTCCCTCTGCAAAATGCTATGAGGCCAGTCCGAGAAGTCCCTGTCCCTGCAACCTGGGGGGCAACATACACTCCAGGAGCTCCTTTCGTGACCACAGAATCCCTTGTTTACTCCCCTGACTATTAAATTCCCCACACATCCTCTCCTCAGCGACAGCAGATATCCAGAGTGGTATACTTGTTACTGAGGGGAATTGCCTTTCTATGATAACATTTACCCCCTGCATTTCCCAGTGGTCCCAGAGCACCTCCATGGTGCCCAGAGACACTCTCTGTTCTTTTCCCATGGTTACCCAGGCACAGATATACCTCTGGAAAATTGCCATAAGGTCTCCCTGGGCAGATCCCTCTGACGCCTGTATCCAGGACTTTCGGACAGCTAGTTGGCCAGCTTTAGGAGCAGGTTTCCTCAGACATCCTCCTCCCGCCTTGCCCTCCTCCGTACTGGATGACCAAATATAAAGCAGATGGGTCTAGAAAGCAACCAGTGTGAGGAGCAGCTCCAGCAGGTATGAGTAGGAACTGCAGTCTCACACAAACCATGCAGACATGGTCCACCATCTCTTCCGGCCCACAGAAGTTACAGGCAGCTGGGAGATCCCTAGGACCATGTGGAGGGAGCTTTACTCTGTGTCTGACCCTGGGAGTGTGTGATGGGACGGTGTGGAGGGAGTTTCACTCTGTGTCTGACCCCGGGAGTGTGTGATGGGACGGTGTGGAGGGAGTTTCACTCTGTGTCTGACCTCGGGAGTGTGTGATGGGATGGTGTGGAGGGAGTTTCACTCTGTGTCTTATCCCGGGAGTGTGTGATGGGACGGTGTGGAGGGAGATTCACTCTGTGTTTGACCACAGGAGTGTGTGATGGGACGGTGTGGAGGGAGATTCACTCTGTGTCTGACCCCGGGAGTGTGTGATGGGACGGTGTGGAGGGAACTTCACTCTATGTTTGACCACAGGAGTGTGTGATGGGACGGTGTGGAGGGAGATTCACTCTGTGTCTGACCCCGGGAGTGGGTGATGGTACGGTGTGGAGGGAGTTTCACTCTGTGTCTGACCCCGGGAGTGTGTGATGGGACGGTGTGGAGGGAGTTTCACTCTGTGTCTGACCCTGGGAGTGTGTGATGGGACGGTGTGGAGGGAGTTTCACTCGGTGTCTGACCCTGGGAGTGTGTGATGGGAGCTTCACTCTGTGTCTGACCCTGGGAGTGTGTGATGGGACGGTGTGGAGGGAGTTTCACTCTGTGTCTGACCCCAGGAGTGTGTGATGGGACGGTGTGGAGGGAGTTTCACTCTGTGTCTGACCCCGGGAGTGTGTGATGGCACGGTGTGGAGGGAGTTTCACTCTGTGTCTGACCCCGGGAGTGTGTGATGGGACGGTGTGGAGGGAGATTCACTCTGTGTCTGACCCCGGGAGTGTGTGATGGGACGGTGTGGAGGGAGTTTCACTCTGTGTCTGACCCCGGGAGTGTGGGATGGGACGGCGTGGAGGGAGATTCACTCTGTGTCTGACCCCGGGAGTGTGTGATGGGACGGTGTGGAGGGAGATTCACTCTGTGTCTGACCCCGGGAGTGTGTGATGGGACGGTGTGGAGGGAGATTCACTCTGTGTCTGACCCTGGGAGTGTGTGATGGGACGGTGTGGAGGGAGATTCACTCTGTGTCTGACCCTGGGAGTGTGTGATGGGACGGTGTGGAGGGAGATTCACTCTGTGTCTGACCCTGGGAGTGTGTGATGGGACGGTGTGGAGGGAGGTTCCGCCTGCTTCCGGGGTGCCTACATGCGGCTCGAGTAGCAGCAGTACTCTCAATGGATATGATTAAATATTTCCATTTCAGCCTGTTACAGCTAAAAAGCACAACTGTTTGCAAGGTCAGTACAGTCATCAAAGATGTCTTAATGCGTTTAAATGAACCATTGCTGCTTAAAACCAACAGAAACAACTGAGTCTGTGGTTGGAAGGGCCCACGGAGAAAACCTCCGAGAAAGCGTGGGTGGAGACCAAGATTACAAATACTTTTAAGGAAACGGTGTTTTAAACTGCCCATACCAATGAACTTGCTGCCGAACTTGCAGTTTCCGGTGAATAAAATCGATGATCTCAGAGCCAGGGCGCTGAATCAGAGGGACATTAGGACCACGTGTGTCCTTTGTTTCGCGGAATCCTGGTTAACCCCTTCCGTACTGGATGCAGCGATCCAGATCAACGGGTTTACTATACACTGTCAGGATAGATTGATAGAGGCTCTCAAAAGCAGAGGTGGAGGAGTAGGCCTCATGATCAACTCTTCTTGGTGCACAAATATGTCAGTGCTGTCCCAATTCTGCTCACCAGACCTGGAATATCGAGCAGTAAAGTGCCGTCCTTTTTTCCTACTATGAGGTCATTCTGGAAGCAGTTTACATTCCACCTCAGGCCAATGTCAAGCAGGCTTCAGATAATCTGAGTAATGCACAAAACAGTGCACCCTAACGCCTTCACCATTGTTTTGGGAGATTTTAACAAGGCCAGTCTGGAAGCTCACAAAGGAATTACCGTCAACTTGCAATGCCAGAGGAAACACCACACTGGACCATTGTTACACCACCATCAAGAATGCCTGCCATGCTATTCCATGCCCTCACTTCGGGAAGTCCGATCACCTGGCTGTACTTCTACTCCTTGAGTAGAGGCAGAGACTGAAGACTGCAGCACCAAGAAGGTATGGACAAGGAAAGCACAGAAGTGCCGACAGGACTGCTTTGAATCGGTGGACTGGACTGCATTCAGGAATTCATCTTTGAATCTGGATGAGTATGCTGCAGTTGTTACCGACTTCATTAAAACCTGTCTGGATGAGTGTGTGCCTGCAAAGACATTCCCAAAACCAAAAGCCGCGGATGAACCAGGAGATACGTCGTCTGCTGAAGGCTAGATCTGTGGCATTCAAGTCTGACAACCTATGTTCCCTATAAGCTGTGTGTGCGTGTGCGCGCACACATTTTCCAACCAGCGCACAAAGGAAATTAATATGTACACAAAAGGTTAGATACCTAAAATAATGTAGTAATTAATAATTATACTTACTGAAAATAATCTTTTAGCTAAATGTTTCTGTTAACTAGTTGGTCGGTTTTTCAAATACCACAATGCATGTCACTAATTTACGTCACCTCATCCTTCTGTTCCGGTTTGTCCAGCTGCATCACGGCAGCAGCCATCTTTGACAGACAGTGTTCATATCGTAAAGTTTACAAAGATCTGTTTCAAATCCTGTAGATAGCTTACTAAGTTTTTATTGAAAAAGATCTGTCAAATGACCCTGTGGCTAAATACTGTCATAAGAAATTGATAAACATCACATACAGAGTAGCTTTACAGGTTTTAAGTGATGTCTTTGATGAGCTGGCTGCACTGTGCAAGATTCTGCAAAAGAGTGGCCTGACACCGATTGAATCACTTCATTTTGCGCGAGGTAAAATTAACAAGATAAGAAAGCAGTATCTGGGAGACAATGTTTCGTGGAGTGACAAAGTTAAAGTTTTGCTAAGCCAACAATGTGGAGAAAACATCACGGTAGATACAAGTTCACTGTTGACTTTTATAAATAGTCTTTGTGTTCATTTAGAAGAAAGGTTTGCTGAAGATGAGGTACAAGAATGGTCAGCTTTTGATTTCTCCGCAATTGTAGATTGTGACTTCATATTTGGCGATGAACAAGTTAATAGCTTATGTCTAAAATATCATGATTTTCTTGCTGAAAATACTGTAATAGTTATATAGCTTAATGATTTCAAATTTTCCGTGCAAGAAACAATTAAATCCAAACTGATTTCAAACTTTGCTCAAGTGATGGCATTTGTACTTCAAAATGAACCATTTTGCAGCATAGAACATAGATAGAGCATAGAACAGTACAGCACAGTACAGGCCCTTCGGCCCACAATGTTGTGCCGACCCTCAAACCCTGCATCCCATATAAGCCCCCACCTTAGATTCCTCCATATACCTGTCTAGTAGTCTCTTAAAATTCACTAGTGTATCTGCCTCCACCACTGACTCAGGCAGTGCATTCCACACACCAACCACTCTCTGAGTAAAAAACCTTCCTCTAATATCCCCCTTGAACTTCCCACCCCTTACCTTAAAGCCATGTCCTCTTGTATTGAGCAGTGGTGCCCTGGGGAAGAGGTGCTGGCTATCCACTCTATCTATTCCTCTTATTATCTTGTACACCTCTTATCATGTCTCCTCTCATCCTCCTTCTCTCCAAAGAGTAAAGCCCTAGCTCTCTTAATCTCTGATCATAATGCATACTTTCTAAACCAGGCAGCATCCTGGTAAATCTCCTCTGTACCCTTTCCAATGCTTCCACATCCTTCCTATAGTGAGGTGACCAGAACTGGACACAGTACTCCAAGTGTGGCCTAACCAGAGTTTTATAGAGCTGCATCAATACATCGCGGCTCTTAAACTCTATCCCTCGACTTATGAAAGCTAACACCCCATAAGCTTTCTTAACTACCCTATCCACCTGTGAGGCAACTTTCAGGGATCTGTGGACATGTACCCCCAGATCCCTCTGCTCCTCCACACTACCAAGTATCCTGCCATTTACTTTGTACTCTGCCTTGGAGTTTGTCCTTCCACAGTGTAGCACCTCACACTTCTCCGGGTTGAACTCCATCTGCCACTTCTCAGCCCACTTCTGCATCCTATCAATGTCTCTCTGCAATCTTTGACAATCCTCTACACTATCTACAACACCACCAACCTTTGTGTCGTCTGCAAACCTGCCAACCCACCCTTCTACCCCCACATCCAGGTCGTTAATAAAAATCACGAAAAGTAGAGGTCCCAGAACAGATCCTTGTGGGACACCACTAGTCACAATCCTCCAATCTGAATGTACTCCCTCCACCACCACCCTCTGCCTTCTGCAGGCAAGCCAATTCTGAATCCACCTGGCCAAACTTCCCTGGATCCCATGCCTTCTAACTTTCTGAATAAGCCTACCGTGTGGAACCTTGCCAAATGCCTTACTAAAATCCATATAGATCACATCCACTGCACTACCCTCATCTATATACCTGGTCACCTCCTCAAAGAACTCTATCAGGCTTGTTAGACATGATCTGCCCTTCACAAAGCCATGCTGACTGTCCCTGATCAGACCATGATTCTCTAAATGCCTATAGATCCTATCTCTAAGAATCTTTTCCAACAGCTTTCCCACCACAGACGTAAGGCTCACTGGTCTATAATTATCCGGACTATCCCTACTACCTTTTTTGAACAAGGGAACAACATTCGCCTCCCTCCAATCCTCCAGTACCATTCCCGTGGACAACGAGGACATAAAGATCCTAGCCAGAGGCTCAGCAATCTCTTCTCTCGCCTCGTGGAGCAGCCTGGGGAATATTCCGTCAGGCCCCGGGGACTTATCCGTCCTAATGTATTTTAACAACTCCAACACCTCCTCTCCCTTAATATCTACATGCTCCAGAACATCAACCTCACTCATATTGTCCTCACCATCATCAAGTTCCCTCTCATTGGTGAATACCGAAGAGAAGTATTCATTGAGGACCCCGCTCACTTCCACAGCCTCCAGGCACATCTTCCCACCTTTATCTCTAATCGGTCCTTCCTTCACTCCTGTCATCCTTTTTTTCTTCACGTAATTGAAGAATGCCTTGGGGTTTTCCTTTACCCTACTCGCCAAGGCCTTCTCATGCCCCCTTCTTGCTCTTCTCAGCCCCTTCTTAAGCTCCTTTCTTGCTTCCCTATATTCCTCTATAGACCCATCTGATCCTTGCTTCCTAAACCTCATGTATGCTGCCTTCTTCCACCTGACTAGATTTTCCACCTCACTTGTCACCCATGGTTCCCTCACCCTACCATTCTTTATCTTCCTCACCGGGACAAATTTATCCCTTACATCCCGCAAGAGATCTCTAAACATCGACCACATGTCCATAGTACATTTCCCTGCAAAAGCATCATCCCAATTCACACCCACAAGTTCTAGCCTTATAGCCTCATAATGACCTTGCACAGTTGATGGACATTGGGGGAACCTCTCTGGTGTCTAGTGCGGACTGTGAGCGAAGTTTTAGCCTAATGAATCAATTCAAAAACAAGCTGAGAAACCGTTTAGGTGAATGTTATTTGGATATGTTAATAAGAATCAAAAGCTATTAGCTGGATGGAACTTCTATTAGTCTAGATGGAGTCTACAAAGAATGGGTAAATGCCAAAGACAGGTGAGAGAAAAAATAACTGAGTGACTTAAATATGTATGTTATTTTGTTGTTATTCTGTGCAGTTTTATGTCAAATATTTTGTAAACCTACATAAACTGTGCCATGTGTGCATTCAGTGCGCACATACTTTTGTCACAGGAAAAAAATTTGCACAACGTAAGATTTTTGCACACACTACTAAAAATTAGAGGGAACATTGCTGGCAACCCAGCCCTTACCAGCAAACCAGGTATGATTTGTGGAGGGTGATTTCAAGGTAAAAAGGGACAATTTCGAACGAGGTTGGAGGCGACATCGGATGTACGACAACTCTGGCAGGGTCTGCTAGACATTACTTCCTACAAAGCAAAACCCAATAGTGTGAATGGCAGCGATGCTTCAATATCAGATGAACTCAATGCCTTCTATGCCCGCTTTGAAAGGGAGAACACAACTACAGCTGTGAAGATCCCTGCTGCACCTGATGACCCTGTGATCTCTGTCTCAGAGACCGATGTTAGGCTGTCTAAAGAGAGTGAACCCTCGCGAGGCAGAAGGTCCCGATGGAGTACCTGGTAAGGCTCTGAAAACCTGTGCCAACCAACTAGCAGGAGTATTCAAGGACATTTTCAACCTCTCACTGCTATGGGCAGAAGTTCCCACTTGCTTCAAAAAGGCAACAATTATACCAGTGCCAAAGAAGAATAATGTGGACTGCCTTAATGACTATCGCCTGGTAGCACTCACATCGACAGTGATGAAATGCTTTGAGAGGTTGGTCATGACTAGGCTGAATTCCTGCCTCAGCAAGGACCTGGACTCACTGCAGTTTGCCTATCGCCACAATAGGTCAAGAGCAGACGCAATCTCCATGGCTCCTCACACGGCTTTAGACCACCTGGACAACACAAACACCGACGTCAGGATGCAGTTCATCAACTATAGCTCAGCATTTAACACCATCATTCCCACAATCCTGATTGAGAGGTTGCAGAACCTGGGCCTCTGTACCTCCCTCTGCAATTGGATCCTCGACTTCCTAACCAGGAGGCCAGAGTCTGTGTGGATTGGTGATAACATCTCCTCCTCGCTGACTATCAACACTGGTACACCTCAGGGCTGTGTGCTTAGCCCACTGCTCTACTCTCTCTACACACATGAATGTGTGACTAGGCATAGCTCAAATACCATCTATAAATTTGCTGACGATACAACCATTGTTGGTAGAATCTCAGGCGGTGACGAGAGGGCGTACAGGAGTGAGATATGTCAACTAGTGGAATGGTGCCACAGCAACAACCTGGCACTTAACGTCAGTAAGACAAAAGAGCTGATTGTGGACTTCAGGCAGGGTAAGATGAAGGGACACATACCAATCCTCATAGAGGGATCAGAAGTGGAGAAAGTGAGCAGTTTCAAGTTCCTGGGTGTCAAGGTCTCTGAGGATCTAACCTGGTCCCAACACATTGATGTAGTTATAAAGAAGGCAAGACAGCGACTATACTTCATTAGGAGTTTGAAGCAATTTAGCACATCAACAAATACACTCAAAAACTTCTATAGATATACTGTGGAGAGCATTCTGACAGGCTGCATCACTGTCTGGGATGGAGGGGCTACTGCACAGGACCAATAAGCCTGATTCTGATACTGAGCTTCACTCTGTGTCCGACCCCGGGAGTGTGTGATGGGACGGTGTGGAGGGAGATTCACTCTGTGTCTGACCCCGGGAGTGTGTGCTGGGACGGTGTGGAGGGAGATTCACTCTGTGTCCGACCCCGGGAGTGTGTGATGGGACGGTGTGGAGGGAGCTTCACTCTGTGTCCGACCCTGGGAGTGTGTGCTGGGTCGGTGTGGAGGGAGCTTCACTCTGTGTTCGACCCCGGGAGTGTGTGATGGGATGGTGTGGAGGGAGTTTCACTCTGTGTCCGACCCCGGGAGTGTGTGATGGGACGGTGTGGAGGGAGTTTCACTCTGTGTCCGACCCTGGGAGTGTGTGATGGGACGGTGTGGAGGGAGTTTCACTCTGTGTCTGACCCCGGGAGTGTGTGATGGGACGGTGTGGAGGGAGTTTCACTCGGTGTCTGACCCCGGGAGTGTGTGATGGGACGGTGTGGAGGGAGTTTCACTCGGTGTCTGACCCCGGGAGTGTGTGATGGGACGGTGTGGAGGGAGTTTCACTCTGTGTCCGGCCCCGGGAGTGTGTGATGGGACGGTGTGGAGGGAGTTTCACTCTGTGTCCGGCCCCGGGAGTGTGTGATGGGACGGTGTGGAGGGAGTTTCACTCTGTGTCCGACCCCGGGAGTGTGTGATGGGACGGTGTGGAGGGAGTTTCACTCTGTGTCCGACCCCGGGAGTGTGTGATGGGACGGTGTGGAGGGAGTTTCACTCTGTGTCTGACCCCTGGAGTGTGTGATGGGACGGTGTGGAGGGAGATTCACTCTGTGTTCGACCCCGGGAGTGTGTGATGGGACGGTGTGGAGGGAGTTTCACTCTGTGTCCGACCCCGGGAGTGTGTGATGGGACGGTGTGGAGGGAGTTTCACTCTGTGTCTGACCCCGGGAGTGTGTGATGGGACGGTGTGGAGGGAGTTTCACTCTGTGTCTGACCCCTGGAGTGTGTGATGGGACGGTGTGGAGGGAGCTTCACTCTGTGTCTGACCCCGGGAGTGTGTGATGGGACGGTGTGGAGGGAGTTTCACTCTGTGTTCGACCCCGGGAGTGTGTGATGGGACGGTGTGGACGGAGTTTCACTCGGTGTCTGACCCCGGGAGTGTGTGACGGGACGGTGTGGAGGGAGTTTCACTCTGTGTCTGACCCCGGGAGTGTGTGATGGGATGGTGTGGATGGAGTTTCACTCTGTGTCTGACCCCGGGAGTGTGTGATGGGACGGTGTGGACGGAGTTTCACTCGGTGTCTGACCCCGGGAGTGTGTGATGGGACGGTGTGGAGGGAGTTTCACTCTGTGTCTGACCCCGGGAGTGTGTGATGGGACGGTGTGGAGGGAGTTTCACTCTGTGTCTGACCCCGGGAGTGTGTGATGGGACGGTGTGGAGGGAGATTCACTCTGTGTCTGACCCCGGGAGTGTGTGATGGGACGGTGGGGAGGGAGTTTCACTCTGTGTCTGACCCCGGGAGTGTGCGATTGGACGGTGTGGAGGGAGTTTCACTGTGTGTCTAACCCATGGAGTACGTGATGGGACAGTGGGGACGGGGGTAGCTTCGCCCTGTGTCCCGGGACGACTCACTCACCCGAATGTTGTGCTTTGACTGCTCAAAAGAGGTTGTGAACAGGAAGCAGCGACAGGGGACCCCAGCTTTCCGAGCACATTCAGTGTACCTGTGAGGCGGGAGGGTTGACAAGAGTTAGCGACAGAGGTTTAGGGTCAACCAAGCCGGTGTGAGATTACCTGACAACAGATCCCCACCCCCCCAGATCCTCTCCCCACCCCTCCCCCTTCCCTCTCATATGGAGCTTTCTCTCCCCTTGCCCCGTCCCATCCTCATTCCCCTAAACTGTCCCAACTTGGGATGCAGGCTAGAGTTGCCCTTTATTGCTCCCGGCCCCCTCCCCGGTCTTTCTCACCCCAAACCCGAGTGCTGCAAGACTCAGGTTTAAGGTTGGTGCTGGCCCCCACTGTCCTCCCCCTCCCTTTGCCTTTCTACCCCTTCTCCCTTCCTGCTTTCGTCTCACCCACTCCCCTCACTTTCCTTCCTGCTCCCTCCTCCTCCTCCTCACCCGCCCTGCCCCCTCTCCCTCACCTATAATTCGCCTGCTCCAACCCTGCGTCCCTTTCCCCCCATCCTCTGCCCACTCCTCCTACCTGCTGCGGGACTCGAGGTCCAAGTTGGTGTTGTCCACAACGGCCCTCTTGCCACTGCCCAGCGCTGCCTCACACACAGACACACACTTCTGCCAGGAGCCCAGCGTGTCCTGCAGCAGGAGAGGAACAGCTTGGAGGTTAGAGAGTAGTGTGGGGGTGGTACCCTCCCCCGCATCAATCTGCCACTGGGGTCCCGGTCAGGGGTCAGGGGTCACTCCACCAGCCCCTCCCTTGCCCCCCTCCCCCACACCCAGCTCCCTCCGACCTCACCCACAAGAGGCCCACTCACCCTGTTTGCGTACACATATCCTTCAGTCACCAGGAAATCCCGGATGAAGGTGGATTTTCCCGCTAGGAATGGGAGGAGACAGGTTAAAATAAATTACCGAAGGGCGGCAAAGAGAACCCCGGGAACTATCGGCCAAAGGATCTAACACCCGCAGTGGAGGGGATTCAGGGGTTCTGAGGGATGATGTGCATCTGGAAGGACAGGGGATGGCCAACGTGGTTTTGTGTGCGTGGGGGACGACGTCTGAAAGATTTGATACATTGGCCAAGAAGCTCGAGGAGGGCAGAGTGGTAGATGTCATCTAAGCGGTAATGACTTTGAGAAGTTCCACGCGGTTGGCTGCTTCTGGAAGGTTCAATTGCATGGGATCTAGGAATTTCATTGTTGTAACATGTACCAAGCTGCAGTGCCTTGTGTGCCGTCCATACCGATCAAATTTTTACCCCGTGCATTCAGGTAGAAGAAGGAAAAACAGTAACAATGCAGAATAAAGTGCAACACCTACAGGAAAAGGTGCAGTGCAGGTAAGCAATTGTGTGCACGTTCATAACAAGATGGACTGTCGTGTCAAGGGAGCGTCTTATCGTACAGGAGGTCCGTTCAAGTCTCTGAGATAGAAGCTGACCGTGCTTTCAGGCTTTTGTGTCTTCTGCCTGACGGGAGTGGGCAAAAGAAAGAATTTCTAGGGTGGGTGGGGTCTTTGATTGTGTGTACGCACAGCTGGCTCGGTAGTAGGCAGCAGACAGACAGGGCGGAACGTGGTTTCTGAGAATAGTGGTGTTCCCCGGGGCTTAGAGTTGAACCTGTGATGGACGTTTACTCCCCTGGGCCCGAGAGGCTTATTGCCAGCCTCAGCTTTCTAACACGGCAGCATGACCTCCCCAAAGGGTTAGAGTTGTTGGTGACAAAGTTAAACTTTTAGCTAACACTCCTGGCTCAGCTTTTTGTTGCAAACCGGAACCAGTCTTCAGTTCTTGATATACATCGCAAACAGTAATCAGCTTGTAACTGGAAGCGCACCTTTGCAAAGTGAAGTAACCAGGAGATGACTGGTCTCCATTCGGCAATCACAAGGCACGTTATGTCACTCAGCACATCAAATATGGTTACAAGTTGGGCTGTTTTGTATACTCAGAGGGTCAACCCTCACAGCATTAATTGTGGACGTTTGGGATTTCGGTTGCCAGAAGCTTTTAAGCCCATCGGCATGAGTTACTTTGTCCTAGGACAAGTATCTGGAAAACATCACAGGCAGATGCTGTCTCTCATCTAGTAGAAAATACTATAAATATCAGCAGCATTGGGGATTGTCAGGAATGACAAGGAGACTGACAGAAGGAAGAACTAGAATTTATTCCTTAATCTTTGATTTCTGTGACGGACGACTCATTCATCTACAACTTGCTGGTGCATTATTTTAGTTTGTAAGAACCATAACCGTTTTTGGAAATACTTTGTAGTTGTTAAAACTATTGTAATTGGGAAACCTTTTATAAATTAGAAATCCCCTGGAAGTGTTAAATGTGTTTTAAGAACTATTTGTCAACATTGAAATGTAGATGATTAAAAATATATTGTGTTTACACTTCTTTGTCAGCTGGACTACCTCCTTGGTCGGGAGGGTGGCCATCAAGCAGTGGGTATTGGAAGCTAATCTTTGCAGCAGAGACCAGACAGAGAAGCTAGTCCTTTTCAATACTGTATAACCTCCCTATAGTGAGGGTGCCCGTGAATATCTATAATTGGGCGGGGCTTTGCAGTCAGAGAACCCAAAACCATCACAAACCAAATACTGCTTGTTATCTGTGTCGACGATTTGAATGAACAGGTACAAGGCAAGGTTAGTAAGTTTGCGGACGACACTACAATGGGTGCTGTCGTTGACAGTGAAGGTGGTTATCAGGATTTACAGAGGGACGTTGATCAGCTGGGTCAGTGGCCGGGGAAAGGCAAATGAAGTTTAATTCAGATAAGTACGAGGCGTTGCACTTTGGGCAGACAGATGGGGGGGCAGGACTTCCACAGTGAACAGCAGGGACCAGGGGAGCATTGCAGAACAGAGGCACCCAGGGCTACAGGTACAATGTTCCCCGAAAGTGGAGTCACAGATAGACAGGGGGGTGACAGCACTGGCCTTCAACAGTCAGGGCACTGAGTACTGGAGTTGGGACGACATGTTGCGGCCACACTTGGGAGTAGTTGTGTTCAGTTTTGGTCGGCCTGCTACAGGAAAGATGCCATTAAGCTACAAGGAGTGCAGAGGGGATTAACAAGGATGTTGCGGGGACTTGAGGGACTGAGCTATGAGAGGGGTTGAGCGGCCAGGGAGGGAGATTAGGTGGAGGGAACAGGGAGAGAGAGGGGGAAATGGGAAGGTGGGAGAGGGAGGAGTGCTCAGGAAGTGAGGGGGGAGGGGGGAGGAAACGAGTGGGGCGGAGGGGAGGGAAGAGGAAAGGGTGGGTGGAGAACACTCACAGCCGGGGAATCCGACAGCCACGATCAGCTCCGATCCGGGAACGGTCAGGGGGGCAGAGGGTGGCTCGTACTGCGGAAGACCCGTCTGCAGCTTCCTCTGTCGGGGGTGCAAAGAGAGAGGGTCAGTGGGGGAGAGAGGGAAGCAGGAACAGGCCGTTCAGCCACAACATTAATTAAACTGTAATTAAATCCTATCCGGACGAATCCTTTCTGCCTACACAATGTCCCGGGACAGTCAAGCGGCCGAGATTAGATGCTGGAGCAGACTGGAAGGCCTGAATGGTTTTATGCTCACTTCCTGCACATCCATGCGTCTAACAGCCTCTTGATCACACAGTATCTGCCTTCAGCACTAACCCAGGCAGCACATTCCAGGCCCCCAGCACTCTCCGGAAAAGACATCTCACCCTGCCCATCTCTCGAATTTACACCCCCCCCCCCACCTTAAATGCATTCCCTCCGGAATTAGACACCGCCTGCTGGGAAATACAACACCGGCTGCCTGCTCTGTCTGTGCCTCGCAATCTTATTAAACATTGATCAGGTCTCCCTCAGTCGCCACTGCTGCAGAAAAAACCACCCCCGTTTATCCCACCTCTCCTCATACCTCCTGCCCTCTAATCGAGGCAGTGCCCTGGCGAGCAACGTCTGCACCTTCTCCACAGCCCCCACACCCTCCCTGTAATGGGGCGACCACAACTGTGCCCAGTACTCCCAGCGCGGCCTCACCGAAGTCTTATACAGCTGCTACATGGCTCCCTGACTCTGATACCGAGCACACACCCTGACAAAGACAGGAAATCTATCGGCCTTCTTCCCCGCTGTGTGGCCACCTTCAGGGGGCTGTGGGCTTGGACCCCGAGGTCCCCCTGTGCATCAACAGGGCTCAGGGTCGTGCCGTTAGCTGTGTCCCGTCCCCTTACATTTGCCCTCCATTTCCCTCACACGTCCCTGGACTAAACTTCATCTGCCGTTCCCCTGCCCCTCTCTGCAACTGATCGATATCCTGCAGCGTCCCGGATGACAGGGCAGCTGAGTGAGGCTGTTCGGCCCATAAAGTCTGCCCCACTCATCATTCATGCTGATTTCTTTTTCCAACCCCTTCCTCCCACCTTCTTCCCGTAACCCTTAACGACCTCACCAATCAATCTCTGCATCAAGCGTGCCGAATGACTTGGTCTCCACCGCACTCTGTGGCGACGATTTCCACAGATTCACCACCCTCTGTTCCAAAGGGACGTCCATTTATTATCAAAACCCTGACGGCTGCTCCCGGAATCATCCTCTCCACGGCCACTCTATCCAGGCCGTACAGTGTTCAGTAGGTTTCAGTGAGATCCCTCACATCTGTCTGAATTGCATCGCGCGCATGCCAAGTGATATCAAAATGCTCCTCCAATGTTAACCCTTTAATTCCCAGCACAGTCCCCGAGAACCTCCGCCAATGCCAGGTACGGAGCCCAAAGCTGCTCACAATACTCCAAATGTGTTCGGACCGCTGCCTTATAGCATTACATCCTTGCTCTCCTACTCTAGGCCTCACAAGACGAATGCAGATACTGCATTTGCCTTCCTCCTCCCCACTGGTTAGTGCAATACTTTTCAGAACCAGCGATCGGGGTTCAATTCCCGCCACGGTCTGTAAGGAGTTCGTACGTTCTCCCCATGGACGTGTGGGTTTCCTCCGGGTGCCCTGGTTTCCTCCCACACTCCAAAGACGAGTGAGTTAGGATTGGTGAGTTGTGGAGACACTTGCACATCTTTCGACTGTGACAGGTACTAACAGAACACATTTTGCTGTACCATACACGTGACAAATAATCTTTTCACTTTACTGACTCAACTTTGAACTTTAACCTGCAAGTTAACCTTCAGAGAATCCTGCACTAGGACTCCCAAGTCCCTATGCCCTTCCAATTTCTGATTTCCTTCTCCATTTAGAAAACCGTTTCCTAATTTTATTCCTTCTACCAAAATGCATGACCGTACACTCCATCTGCCACCCCTTTGCCCACTCTCCCAACCTATCCAAGTCCTTCGTGTAGACTCCCTGTCCCTCTGCCCGTCTTGGTATGATCTGCACTCCAGCACACAGGCAGGGAGCCCAATGAGAAACACACACACACACACTCACCGGGTCGAACTCTGGGAGACGGAAGGCGGCCGGCTTCCAGCCCAGGAAAAACTCTTCCGGAGTGCTGAATGGGATCCCGGCATTCAGAGCGAACTGCGGGGATAGAGCAGGAGGGTAAGCAGGGGAAGCTTCTGAGTGCCAGACTGGCTGCAGGTCAGCGGGGAGAGGGGAAGAGTTTCAGTGACGTACCGTCCGTGGGGCGAGGGGAGGAGGACTTTGTGACAAACTACGGGAGGAGGCTCGGTGATGAACAGCCCCACTGATCTGGGGCAAAAGGACAGACAGACCCGACGTCAGGGTCACAGAGAGAGGTGGAACCCCTGGGGTGAGGAGTCAGGCGAAAGGCCCCAGGGCAGACCTGGAGGTGAGGGATCAGGAACAAGGATCCTGGGGTGGACAAGGGTGGAGGAAGGGTCTTGGCGACGGACCCTGAAGTCACGAGTTGGAGGGAGGGTGGGTCCCAGGGATAGACCCTGAGGTCAAGGGTCATGGGGAAGATTCCAGGAGACAGACCTCGAGATCTGGGGTTGGGAGAGGGGAAGGGGAGGGTCCAGGGGTCAGGAGAAGGTCCTGAGGACAAAACATCGGTTACCAGGCGGTCACTGCAGGAGAAATCCTTCTTCTTCCGGCCCGGAGCCCAGTCCGGGGGTCTCCCTGCAGCATCTGTGGGCGAGGGAGAGAGAGGCATCAATCCAAGCTGCTGAGGGAGGAGGAGTGAGGGGGGGGGGTGAGGAGGGAAGGCAGAGAGGGAGGGGAATGGTGAGGTAGGGATGGAGGAAGGGGAACAAAGACATTACACGAGATTTGATGCAAGTGTTGTGTTATGAAGCAGAAATCGTCGGAGGGTTTCAGCCGAGACACTGAGTGGGGAAGTTACGTAGCGGCTGTATTAAACTCCGGCTAGACCGCACTTGGAGTATTGTGACCAGTTCCAGTCCCCTTATTACAGGAAGGGTGTGGAGAGGGTGGGGAAGAGAATCACCAGGATGCTGCCCGGATTAGAGGGCAGGAGCGACAAGGAGAGGCTGGACAAACCTGGGTTGTTTCCTCTGCAGCGGCGGAGCCTGAGGGGAGACCTGATCGAGCTTTATACCATTATGGGAGGCACAGATAGAGTAGACAGTCGATATCTTTCCCCCCAGAGGAAAATGTCTAGTATCAGAGTGCATGCATTTAAAGTGAGAGGGAACTACGAGAGCAAGGTTTCTTTTTACACAGAGCGCGGTAGGTGGCTGGGACGTGCTGCCAGACTGTTGGTGGTGGCAGATACGACAGATGTGAAATGAATCGAGTGATTACTTAGCAGTAGTTTAATCAATCATGAACGTGGTGGAGTAAAGGGCGTGTTTCTGTGTCTGCTCGAAGCGTAACCTCGACAGAACTGTGCTCAAGTCTTAGGCTTGGGTTCCCCAGACTTGTGCAGTACTGCATTTGTCGACGTGGAGCGGAGAACGAGTGTGGGCAGATGGCAGGGAAGGCATGCCAGGAGCTGGGGGGGGGGGGGTGGTAGGGGAGTTGGCACACGTACAGACACACCCAGCCCCGAAACACCAGGCTCAGTCATTTGATTCCAAACAATTGGTTTATTGATCATTACAGAATGTCTCTCTGGTGCTTCCTGCTCCCTTCCCCTTTTCCCAACCATGATTCCCCTCTCCCTGCCCGCTTCCCACTCTCAGTCCACAATAGAGACTCATATCAGAATCAGGTTTTTTGTGGCAGCAGTACAGAGCAATACATAGAATTACTACAGTACTGTGCAAACATCTGGCTCCCTAGCTATATGAATGTGGCTAAATCTTTTGCATAGTACTGTATGCTTTGACCTCTACGTACCAGGACATCCCCTCTACCCCGAGACACACCCACCTCCAACGTAGAGACACTTGTCCAGGTCGATCTCCACTCCATCGTTCCCCTGGGGGTGGGGGATGGGGAAAGAGGAACACAGACGGAATTAGACACGGACAGGGGGGCAATCCCGGCCCCCCCCCCCCCCCACAGCACTCGGGT
This sequence comes from Mobula birostris, assembly GCF_030028105.1. Lineage (NCBI taxonomy): Eukaryota > Metazoa > Chordata > Chondrichthyes > Myliobatiformes > Myliobatidae > Mobula > Mobula birostris. The sequence continues at coordinate 17,764,592 of NC_092379.1, forward strand.
CCCGGGACCATGAGAACACCAGCGGCCCCCTCCCTCCCGCCACCCCGGAGCTCCCGCTGGCAGATCAGGCAGATCCCCCCGCTCCATCCTCCACCGAGCGGAGTGCGTGGGGGCGATTGGGTACCTGTTTCCGAAGGTGATCCAACATTCCCAGTAATGGCTTCCGGTAGAACCCCGGCCCGGTCGACACGTAAACCTGGCGGGGGGTCAGAACCAGAAATAACTAATTTGTCACACTCCGCAACAACCACGAGGACCCAACACTGTGGGTCAGAAATCCTGTTCCATGAGTTTGTTCCCATCCCCCTCCCGCAATCCCTCCCTCCTCCTTGCCCCTCACCCTTACCTCTCACTCCATTGTCCCTCCCCCCTCCCTCGCCCTCCCTCTCTCCCTCACCTGGACCGGCACTCCCAGCTTGCTGATCACTGCCTCCACCTTCCTCTGGAAGTCCTGAGGACGGAGTTTCCCCCGGCTGATGCCCCTCTGATTGGTGAAGAAGACGAGCTGCAGGGGTGAGGGGAGGAAGAGTCAGCTCGAGGCATGGATAAGGCTCCCATCCCCACCCTGGCGGGAAGGTGGGGTCCCACAAGGAAAGCAACCTTCCCAGTCAGAGGGATGGGGTCCCACGATAACCACCAGAGATCTACGGCTATGGTGAAGATCTTTATTTGACAATGACTATTAAGGTGGCAAAGTCCCCAGGACCAGATGGGATATACACCAGCTTATCACGGGGTGGGGGTGGGGAATGAGAGATGAGATTCCTGGGATCTCCGCACCCTCTCCAGCTGCAGGGAAGATCCTGGAGGACTGGACAGCAGCTAACACTGTTCCCATTGTTCCAGAGGAGAAAAGGGGACTATAGACCAGGACTGCACGTCTCCAGGAAAGCTACTGCAGGGGTTCCTTCGGGAAAGGATTTTTGATCATCTACAGCAGGAAGTGCTGATTAAGGAGAGTCAGCACACCTTTTGGGGAGGGGGGGAGAGTTGTGACTTACTAACTCATGAGCTTTTGGAGGAGGTGGCGACGATGGGGTACGTGCTCAGACTTTTGCAAGTCACTTGACAAGGTCCCTCGAGGTAGGCTGATCTGGAAGACCTAAGGTGCACCCACCATGAATTGGTAGTTTAGATTCAGAATTGGCTCACCCACAGAAGACATCTGATCCCGCAAAGTGCCCAAATTAAGTTCCACCTGCCATTTCTCTGCCCATAACTGAACTGACCTATAACCCACTGTGACCTTTGGCGGTCTTCTACACTGCCCACGATTCCACCAATCCTTCTGTCGTCTGCAAGCTCACCCATCAACAGTACATTTTCCTCTTTGATAGATCTCACAAACAGAGACACCAACACTGATCCTTACCCAACCCACAGCTCATGGACCTCCAGCCAGAATAAATCCCACCTGCTGTTTGTGAGACTTAAGATTAAAAAGTACATGGGTGGATCAGCAGACAACAGAAAAGTTGGAGATGCTTTAAATAATGCGGAATATTGCCAAGGAATACAGTGGTCAGTTGCAGATATGGAGGGAGAAGTGGAAGATGGAGTTTAACGTGAGGTGCTTCTCTTTGGGAAGTGAAATGTGAAGGGACGGTACATGGTTCCTGACAGGACTCTTAGTGTTGATGTACAGAGAGATCTTGGGAGTCCAAGTCCACAGCCCCCAGAAAGTGGCTGCACTCATTGATAGCTCAAAATTCAATGTAAATTTATTATCAAAGTACATCAAAGACTGCTGAACGGACCCTGACCCGGATCTGAGCCGTACCCTCCAAATATCCAGACCTGCCTCTCGGTTTTTTTGCACTACCTTACATTCCCTTTTCTATTTTCTATTTATGATTTATAATTTAAATTTTTACTATTTACTATCGATTTGTACTCCAGGGAGCACGAAGCGCAGAATCAAATATCGCTGTGATGATTATATGTTCTAGTATCAATTGTTTGGCGACAATAAAGTAACGTATGTCACCAAATAGAACCCTGAGACTCACTTTCTTACGGGCATACTCAATAAATCTATAGAATAATAACCACAACAGGATCAACGAAAGACTGTCCCAACTGGGGTGTTCAACCAGACAACAAATGGTGCAAATACAGAGAGAGAAATAAATTATAATAAATAAATATATATCGAGAACATGAGAAAGAGTCCTGGAAAGTGAGTCCATAGGTTGTGGGAACATTCAATGATGGGGCGAGTGAGGTTGAAATGATCCCCTTTGGTTCAAGAGCCTGATGGTTGAGGGGTAGTAACTGTTCCTGAACCTGATCGTGCAAGTTCTGGGGCTCCTGTACCTTCTTCCTGATGGCAGCAGCGAGAAGAGATCATGACCAAGCGGGATCCCTGATGATGGCTGCTGCTTTCCCGCGACAGCATTTCGTGTAGGTGTGCTCAGTGGTGACAGGGTGGAAAAGGCAGCCTACCCCATGCTTGCCCTCACGAGGCAGGGCGTTGAATAGAAGAATTCCAAGTTAATATTAAGTCCTGCTTCAGCAGTGTCTGAACTATCGTGTGGACTTCTGGTTGCCCCAATACAGGAAAGGTGTTGATGGTGAAGTGTGGCCCAGGAGGGGCAGACCCAAGGCTGTCCGATCGGGAGCCGGGGTTGGATTGATCTTCATCTGACATCGTGTCCACAACCGTTCCAAAACGGGTGGCCCTGAGTCGACGTCGCCTGAAGGGAGTCCTCGAAGCACGCAAACCTCCACACGACATCAACGTGTTGAAACCAAATCTGCTAAATTTAGATACACTGATGTCTGGGCCATAGCCTCCCGATCGAACGATGCCAAATCCATTGGAAAAAACCTTACCCAAGATATCAACTCCCTATCCAACTACTTCTCAAAGTGGTACCTAAATATGGATGTCACCAAAACAGTAATTTCCATATTTCACCACATTTCGACTAGCCAACCTAAACTTAATATCAAACAACATGACAAACAGGTACCCAACAACCCACACCCAAAGCACTTTGGAGTCAGTCACACTAAATCGAACTCTCTCATACAGGATCCATCTTCAAAATGTAGGAAAGAATCCAAAATCCAGAACAGCCATGATCGGGCAGATAGCAGGAACCAAACGGGGTGCTAAACAGTCAGTCCTATGAACATCTAGCCTAGCACCATGTTTCTCGGTCACCGAATATTGTGCACCCACCTGGGAGAGGAATGCTCTCACAAACATCAACACACAGCTCCATACTGCTCTGAGAACAATCTCAGGAGCCTGATAATCCACACTGGCCAATGGCTCCCAACAATGAGTGCAGTAGCAGTCCTGGAGATCCGTAGGACAGCAGCTTCTGCAAACTTCTACACGCGTATCCAAAATATGCCCAACAACATTCCAGTTCGCAAACTTGTCAAAAGTGCTCCTCCAGTTTCCCAACTCAGATCCCGAAAATCTTTCTGCAGCTTGAGAAACCTCGACTCCTACGATGAACACACTGCACAGTGCCAATACTGGCACACCAACACGACCTCCGGCGCAGATATGATCAACGACTCCACCTCGCTCCTCCCGGGCTTTCCCTCAGCTGCAAATAGACTCAGAAGTTGACATGCCAGAACAGCGCAAACACTTCACCGATGGGGCGCCCGCTAAACCCCAGCTTGCCCCTGTGGCGCCCCACAGGATGTCCTCCACCTGGTCCCAAGACGCCCTCTCACCAAGATCCGAGGCAGCTTTGCTGCGGTCTATCGATGCGGCCACGAACACCACGGGACGTGTACTTAGTCCCCTACTCTACTCGCTTTATGGCTCTGACTGTGTAACTACAATACCGTATCCGAGTTTGCTAATGACACCGCTGTTGTGGACCGTATCAAAGGGGGTGATGAATCAGCATTCAGGAGGGAGATTGAAGTGATGTCATTAACAAGACCCTCTCACTCATTGTCAGTAAGACCAAGGAACCGATTGTAGACTTCAGGGGAGGGAAACTGGAGGTCCTTGAGCCAGTAATCATCGGAGAATCAGAGATAGAAAGGGTCAGTAATTTTAAATTCCTGGTGTCCCCATTTCAAAGGACCTGTCCTGCACCCATCAATGCAAAAAAGGCACAACAGCATCTCTACTTCCTAAGGAGTCTGCAGAGATTTGGAATGAGATCAAAACCCTTGGCAAACTTTTATAGATATGTGGTGGACAGTGTGCTGACTGGCTGCATTACTGCCTGGTATGGGAACACCAACGCCTTTGAGCAGAAGATCCTTCAAAAGGTTGTGGATTCAGGCCAGTACATCGCGGGTAAAACCCTCCCAATCACTGAGCACATCTACATGAAACGCTGCCATAGAACAGCAGCAACTGTTATCAAAGATCCTCGCCACCCAGGCCAGGCTCTTTTCTCGCTGCTGCCATCGGGTAGAAGGTACAAGTGCTTCAGGACTCGCACCACCAGGTTCAGGAACAGTTACTACCCCTCAGCCATCAGGCTCTTGAACAAAAGAGGACAACTACACTCAGTTAAGGACTCCTTTATCTTATTTCATGCTCGTTATTTATTACTAATTACTTATACCTGCACTTGCAGTTTGTTTATAGATCCTGTTTACAGTTACTGTTCGATAGATTTGCTGAGTACGGGGCCGGCTTGGCGGCGCAGTGACATCAGCGCTGGACTCTGGAACGGAGGTTCCCGGGTTCGAACCCAGCCGGGTCCACTCCCGAGTACGCTTTCCATCCGTGCCGGGTTGAGTGTTGAGGTCGCAACTCGACCTCATAAAATAAAAGGGGAAAATACTGCGAAACGTCTGTGTGAGGAGTGGTGCGCCACACAATCTCTCTCTCTCGCTCCGCGCCTTGTAAAGGCATGAAAAAGACATCGTCCCGCCAACATCGCACACGCACGCACACACGCCGAAAAAAAAGATTTCCTGAGTATGCCTGCAGAAAAAAGAATCTCAGGGTAGTATGTGGTGCCGTGCACGTACTCTGATAATAAGTTTTACTTTGAACTTTGGGAGCAGGGGCGGCTGGCGGTGGGGGGGATTTGGGAGGTCTCTGTCTTGGCAATGACTAGGCCCCAAGCCACAGTGTGGCCTGTACACAGCCAGCAGGAGAGGGGCTTCGAAGCCAGCGGGGGCAGTGTGGCACAGCCTAGATCAGTGCTGCCCCCCAGTGTTCACCCAGCTCTGCTGCTGCCGACTGCAGATTGCAATCGACTGGAGGCTGTGCAGTAAAATATATTTGGTGCGGTTGTATTTTTGTGGTCAACTGTAGATTGATGGCTGGGGTTTGGACTCTTATTGTGTGGCTGTGACACCATTCATGCTTGCTATCTTGTGCGACCGTGGATTCTGTGTCTTGTCCCCATGGTAACGCTGTCTCGCTCGGTTGTATTCCTGGGTGTTTATGTATGGTTGAATGACAATTAAACCTGAACTGAGTTGAGATGTGCGGGGCGAGTTATATTACGGATTGGTGGTGTCCGGAACGGGCTGCCAGGAATGGTGGCGGGGGCAGATTATAACAGTGGTGCTCGGGAGGCTTTCACAAGACAGAGAGAGGTGCCAGCGGGACCCTGTGGAGGCAGAAGGGATGAAGATTAACTGGGCACCAGGGGCGTTCAGTGAACTGTGACCAGATTTGTGCCCTCTCCCACACACCTCACCTTATATCCATCCTGGAATAACTGCTTGAGTCTCTTGGGAATTTCCGGATAAAGAATTCTGAAACCATAAAATTAACAGATTAGTCCAACCCCCTCAGTGACCCTTCTCCCCGATGCCATTTCTGACTGTATCCCCACTGTTGTTAATCCAGCTCCCTCACACCATCCTTCAGTGACCCCTCTCCCCCAGTGCCCTGTGTCACTGACTGTATCCCCACTGACATTAATCCAGCCCCCTCACACCATCCCTCAGTGACCCCTCTCCCCCAGTGCCCTGTGTCACTGACTGTATCCCCACTGACATTAATCCAGCTCCCTCACACCATCCTTCAGTGACCCCTGTCCCCATGTGCCTTGTCACTGACTGTATCCCCACTGTTGTTAATCCAGCTCCCTCACACTCTCTCAGTGACCCCTCTCCCCCAGCGCCGTGTCACTGACTGTATCCCCATTGACATTAATCCAGCTCCCTCCCACTATCCCTCACTGACCCCTCTCCCCAACGCCGTGTCACTGACTATATCCCCACTGACATTAATCCAGCTCCCTCAGACAGTCCCTCAGTGACCCCTGTCCCCATGTGCCTTGTCACTGACTGTATCCCCACTGTTGTTAATCCAGCTCCCTCACACCATCCCTCAGTGACCCCTCTCCCCCAGTGCCCTGTGTCACTGACTGTATCCGCACTGACATTAATCCAGCTCCCTCACACCATCCCTCAGTGACCCCTCTCCCTCAGCACCCTGTGTCACTGACTGTATCCCCACTGACATTAATCCAGCTCCCTCACACCATCCCTCAGTGACCCTCTCCCTCAGCACCCTGTGTCACTGACTGTATCCCCACTGACATTAATCCAACTCCCTCACACCATCCCTCAGTGACCCCTCTCCCTCAGGGCCCTGTATCACTGACTGTATCCCCACTGACATTAATCCAGCTCCCTCACACCATCCCTCAGTGACCCTCTCCCTCAGCACCCTGTATCACTGACTGTATCCCCACTGTTGTTAATCCAGCTCCCTCACACCATCCCTCAGTGACACCTCTCCCCCAGCACCCTGTATCACTGACTGTATCCCCACTGACATTAATCCAGCTCCCTCACACCGTCCCTCAGCACCGTTTCAGACTGTATCCCCATTGACATTAATCCAGCTCCCTCCCACTATCCCTCACTGACCCCTCTCCCCAACGCCCTGTACCTCCAGTCATCCACTCCAATGGGAAAAACATTTCCTGATTTTGTTGTTATAATTGTCCCATCGATATCAAACCCTGCAAACTAAACACACAGAAATGGAATGTAAACACGAGGAAATCTGCAGGTGCTGGAATTTCAAGCCACACACGTAAAAGTTGCTGGTGAACGCAGCAGGCCAGGCAGCATCTCTAGGAAGAGGTACAGTCGACGTTTCGGGCCGAGACCCTTCGTCAGGACTAACTGAAAGAAGAGCTAGTAAGAGATTTGAAAGTGGGAGGGGGAGGGGAAGATCCAAAATGATAGGAGAAGACAGGAGGGGGAGGGATGGAGCCAAGAGCTGGACAGGTGATTGGCAAAAGGGATACGAGAGGATCATGGGACAGGAGGTCCGGGAAGAAAGACAAGGGGGAGGGGAAGCCCAGAGGATGGGCAAGGGATATAGTGAGAGGGACAGAGGGAGAAAAAGGAGAGAGAGAGAAAAAATTTAATAATAAATAAATAACAGATGGGGTACGAAGGGGAGGTGGGGCATTAGCAGAAGTTAGAGAAGTCGATGTTCATGCCATCAGGTTGGAGGCTACCCAGACGGAATATAAGGTGTTGTTCCTCCAACCTGAGTGTGGCTTCATCTTTACAGTAGAGGAGGCCGTGGATAGACATGTCAGAATGGGAATGGGATGTGGAATTACAACGTGTGGCCACTGGGAGATCCTGCTTTCTCTGGCGGACAGAGCGTAGATGTTCAGCGAAACAGTCTCCCAGTCTGCGTCGGGTCTCGCCAATATATAGAAGGCCACATCGGGAGCACCAATCTCCCTCCCCGCACTTATCCTTGTAAGTGGAACAAGTGCTACACATGCCCTTACACTTCCTCCCTTACCACCATTCAGGGCCCCAGACAGTCCTTCCAGGTGAGGCGACACTTCACCTGTGAGTCGGCTGGGGTGATATACTGCGTCCGGTGCTCCCGATGTGGCCTCTTATATATTGGCAAGACCCGACGCAGACTGGGAGACCGCTTTGCTGAACACCTATGCTCTGTCCGCCAGAGAAAGCAGGATCTCCCAGTGGCCACACATTTTAATTCCACATCCCATTCCCATTCTGACATGTCTATCCACGGCCTCCTCTACTGTAAAGATGAAGCCACACTCAGGTTGGAGGAACAACACCTTATATTCCGTCTGGGTAGCCTCCAACCTGATGACATGAACATTTACTTCTCAAACTTCCGCTAATGCCCCACCTCCCCCTCGTACCCCATCCGTTATTTATTTTTATACACACATTCTTTTCCTCACTCTCCTTTTTCTCCCTCTGTCCCTCTCACTATACCCCTTGCCCATCCTTTGGGTTCCCACCCCCCCCATCTTTCTCCCCAGACCTCCTGTCCCATGATCCTCTCGTATCCCTTTTGCCTATCACCTGTCCAGCTCTTGGCTCCATCCCTCCCCCTCCTGTCTTCTCCTATCATTTTGGATCTCCCCCTCCCCCTCCCACTTTCAAATCTCTTACTAGCTCTTCCTTCAGTTAGTCCTGACGAAGGGTCTCGGCCCAAAACATCTTCCCTCTTCCTAGAGACACTGCCTGGCCTGCTGCGTTCACCAGCAATTGTTAGAAATGGAATGTGATCGTTTTCATCAAACTCCAGTGTGTATTCTACTCCGGTTAATAGTTACTCTACGTATAAACTCCCTCCCCACATAAACCCCTTCATTAGATCCCAGTCTGTAACCCACTCCCGGGGATCTGTTATTCCATGTATAAACTCTTGGATCGGATCAGATCCCAGCCGATAACCCTCTCCAGGGTACCCATCTCTGACCCAATAGACAATAGGTGCAGGATTAGGGCATTCGGCCCTTCGAGCCTGCACCGCCATTCAGTATGATCATGGTTGATCATCCAACTCAGAACCCTGTACCTGCCTTCCCTCCATACCCCCTGATCCCTTCAGCCACAAGGGCCATATCTAACTCCCTCTTAAATATAGCCAATGAACTGGCCTCAACTGTTTCCTGTGGCAGAGAATTCCACAGATTCACCACTCCCTGTGTGAAGAAGCTTTTCCTAATCTCGGTCCTAAAAGGCTTCCCCTTTATCCTCAAACTGTGACCCCTCGTTCTGGACTTCCCCAACATCAGGAACAATCTTCCTGCATCCGGCCTGTCCAATCCCTTTGGGATTTTATACATTTCAATAAGATCCCCGTTCAATCTTCTAAATTCTAGATAGTATAAGCCTAGCCGATCCAGTCTTTCATCATATGAAAGTCCTACCATCCGAGGAATCAATCTGGTGAACCTTCTTTGTACTCCCTCTATGGCAAGGATGTCTTTCCTCAGATTAGGGGACCAAAACTGCACACAATACTCCAGGTGTGGTCTCACCAAGGCCTTGTACAACTACAGTAGTACCTCCCTGCTCCTGTACTCGAATCCTCTTGCTATGAATGCCAGCATACCATTCGCCTTTTTCACCGTCTGCTGTACCTGCATGCCCACTTTCAATGACTGGTGTATAATGACACCCAGGTCTCGTTGCACCTCCCCTTTTCCTAATTGGCCACCATTCAGATAATAATCTGTTTTCCTGTTTTTGCCACCAAGTGGATAACCTCACATTTATCCACATTAAATTACATCTGCCATGAATTTGCCCACTCACTTAACCTATCCAAGTCACCCTGCATCCTCTTAGCATCCTCCTCACAGTTAACACTGCCGCCCAGCTTCATGTCATCTGCAAACTTGGAGATGCTGCATTTAATTCCCTCATCTAAGTCATTAATATATATTGTAAACAACTGGGGTCCCAGCACTGAGCCTTGCGGTACCCCACTAGTCACCGCCTGCCATTCTGAAAAGGTCCCGTTTATTCCCACTCTTTGCTTCCTGTCTGCCAACCAATTCTCTATCCACATCAATACCTTACCCCCAATACCGTGTGCTTTAAGTTTGCACACTAATCTCCTGTGTGGGACCTTGTCAAAAGCCCTTTGAAAATCCAAATATACCACATCCACTGGTTCTTCCCTATCCACTCTACTAGTTACATCCTCAAAAAATTCTATGAGATTCATCAGACATGATTTTTCTTTCACAAATCCATGCTGACTTTGTCCGATGATTTCACCACTTTCCAAATGTGCTGTTATCACATCTTTGATAACTGACTCTAGCATTTTCCCCACCACTGATGTTAGGCTAACCAGTCTATAATTCCCCGGTTTCTCTCTCCCTCCTTTTTTCAAAAAGTGGGGTTACATTAGCCACCCTCCAATCCTCAGGAATTAGTCCAGAATCTAAAGAGTTTTGAAAAATTATCACTAATACATCCACTATTTCTTGGGCTACTTCCTTAAGCACTCTGGGATGCTGACCATCTGGCCCTGGGGGTTTATCTGCCTTTAATCCCTTCAATTTACCTAACACCACTTTCCTACTAACATGTATTTCCCTCAGTTCCTCCATCTCACTGGACCCTCTGTCCCCTACTATTTCTGGAAGATTATTTATGTCCTCCTTAGTGAAGACAGAACCAAAGTAGTTATTCAATTGGTCTGCCATGTCCTTGCTCCCCATAATCAATTCACCAATGTCTGTAGGGGACCTACATTTGTCTTAATCAATCTTTTTCTTTTCACATATCTATAAAAGCTTTTACAGTCAGTTTTTATGTTCCCTGCCAGTTTTCTCTCATAATCTTTTTTCCCTTTCCTAATTAAGCACTTTGTCCTCCTCTGCTGGACTCTGAATTTCTCCCAGTCCTCAGGTGAGCCACTTTTTCTGGCTAATTTGTATGTTTCTTCTTTAGAATTGATACTATCCCTAATTTCCCTTGTCAGCCACGGGTGCACTACCTTCCCTGATTTATTCTTTTGCCAAACTGGGATGAACAATTGTTGTCGGTCATCCATGTGATCTTTAAATGCTTGCCATTGCATATCCACCGTCAACCCTTTAAGTGTCCTTTGCCAGTCCATCTTAGCTAATTCACATCTCATACCTTCAAAGTTACCCTTCTTTAAGTTCAGAACCTTTGTTTCTGAATTAACTATGTCACTCTCCATCTTAATGAAGAATTCCACCATATTATGGTCAGTCTTACCCAAGGGGCCTCTCACGACAAGATTGCTAATTAACCCTTCCTCATTGCTCAAAACCCAGTCCAGAATAGCCTGCTCTCTAGTTGGTTCCTCGACATGTTGGTTCAAAAAACCATCCCGCATACATTCCAAGAAATCCTCTTCCTCAGCACCTTTACCAATTTGGTTCACCTAATCTACATGTAGATTGAAGTCACCCATTATAACTGCTGTTCCTTTATTGCACACATTTCTAATTTCCTGTTTAATACCACCTCCGACCTCACTACTACTGTTAGGTGGCCTGTACACAACTCCCACCAGCGTCTTCTGCCCCTTAGTGTTACGCAGCTCTACCCATATCGATTCCACATCTTCCCGGCTTATGTCCTTCCTTTCTATTGCGTTAATCTCTTCTTTAACCAGCAACGCCACCCCACCTCCCCTTCCTTCATGTCTATCCCTCCTGAATATTGAATATCCCTGAACGTTGAGCTCCCATCCCTGGTCACCCTGGAGCCACGTCTCTGTGATCCCAACTATATCATAATCATTAATAACAATCTGCACTTTCAATTCATCCACCTTATTACGAATGCTCCTTGCATTGACACACACAGCCTTCAGGCTTGCTTTTACAACACTCTTAGCCCTTATACAATTATGTTGAAAAGTAGTCCTTTTTGATTTTTGCCCTGGATTTGCCGGCCTGCCACTTTTACTTTTCACCTTACTACTTTTTGCTTCTACCCTCATTTTACACCCCTCTGTCTCTCTGCACTTGTTCCCATCTCCCTGTTGTGAACTAACCTCCTCTCTCCGAGTCTCTTTAATTTGATTCCCACCCCCCAACCATTCTAGTTTAAAGTCACCTCAGTAGCCCTCGCTAATCTCCCTGCCAGGATATTGGTTCCCCTAGGATTCAAGTGTAACCCGTCCTTTTTGTGCAGGTCACACCTGCGCCAAAAGAGGTCCCAATGATCCAAAAACTTGAATCCATGAAGGCCAGCATGCTATTAGCTTTCTTCACTGCCTGCTGTACTTGCGTGCTTCCTTTCAGTGACTGATGTACAAGAACACCTAGATCTCGTTGTGCTTCCCTTTTTCCTAACTTGACTCCATTTTGATAATAATCTGCCTTCCCGTTCTTACCTCCAAAGTGGATAACCTCACATTTATCCTCATTAAACTGCATCTGCCACGCATCTGCCCACTCACCCAGCCTGTCCAGGTCACCCTGCATTCTCATAACACCCTCCTCACATTTCACACTGCCACCCAGCTTTGTGTCATCAGCAAATTTGCTAATGTTACTTTTAATTCCCTCATCTAAATCATTAATGTATATTGTAAACAGCTGCGGTCCCAGCACTGAACCCTGCGGTACCCCACTGGTCACCGCCTGCCATTCCGAAAGGGACCCGTTAAACGCTACTCTTGTTTTCTGTCAGCCAGCCAATTTTCAATCCATGTCAGTACTCTGCCCTCAATACCATGTGCCCTAATTTTGCCCACTAATCTCCTATGTGGGACTTTATCAAAGGCTTTCTGAAAGTCCAGGTACACTACATCCACTGGCTCTCCCTTGTCCATTTTCATAGTTACATCCTCAAAAAATTCCAGAAGATTAGTCAAGCACGATTTCCCCTTCGTAAATCCATGCTGACTCAGACCAATCCTGTTACTACTATCCAGATGTGTCGTAATTTCATCTTTTATAATTGACTCCAGCATCTTTCCCACCACCGACGTCAGGCTAACCGGTCCATAATTCCCTGTTTTCTCTCTTCCTCCCTTCTTGAAGAGAGGGACAACATTAGCCACCCTCCAATCCACAGGAACTGATCCTGAATCTATAGAACATTGGGAAATGATTACCAATGCAACCACGATTTCTAAAGCCACCTCCTTAAGTACCCTGGGATGCAGACCATCAGGTCCCGGGGACTTATCAGCCTTCAGACTCAATAGCCTATCCAACACCATTTCCTGCCTAATATAAATTTCCTTCAGTTCATCCATTACCCTAGGTCCTTTGGCCACTATTACATCTGGGAGATTGTTTGTGTCTTCCCTAGTGAAGGCAGATCCAAAGTAGCTGTTCAACTCGTCTGCCATTTCCTTGTTCCCCATAATAAATTCACCCGCTTCTGTCTTCAAGGGCCCAATTTTGGTCTTAACTATTTTTTTTTCCTTTTCACATACCTAAAGAAGCCTTTACTATCCTCCTTTATATTTTTGGCTCGTTTACCTTCGAACCTCATTTTTTCTCCGCGTATTGCCTTTTTAGTTACCTTCTGTTGCTCTTTAAAAGTTTCCCAACCCTCCGGCTTCCCACTCATCTTTACTATGTTATACTTCTTCTCTTTTATTTTTATACTGTCCTTGACTTCCCTTGTCAGTCATGGCCTCCCCTTACTCCCCTTAGGATCTTTCTTCCTCTTTGGACCCGTGACCTCTTACCTTTGATCTGGCACACACTCCCGCCTTGGTAAACACAAGCAGGCTCTTGTCCTCGATCCAGGTGTCCTGAGGGCAAGCGGGAGCTTTGCCCTGAGAGTTTGTGGCTACCCCTCCCCTCACCACCTCCTCCCGTCCACTCTCCTCCACATTCGCCCGCTTACTGGGAACCTCGGGGGCTCCCTCCTGGGCTCGCTTGCGGCTGGCGTTGGAGGAAGGTTGATGGACTGCAGGCTCCGCGGGACGGAAGCAGAAGGTGTAGGGGTACTGCCCGTTCACCAGGTACAGCGTGGCCCCCTCCTCCCACACCGCCTCTGACCCAGGGGAAAGCACCTGGCCATTCACCGAAGTCGGGTTTGTACCCAGCTGTGGGACAGAGAGAGACAGGAGTCAGAGAGAGGGGAGAAGAGGGGAGGGGGAGAGAGGGGAGGGGAGAGGGGGAGAGAGAGGAGGGGGAGAGAGGGAGAGAGGGAGAGGGGGGAGAGGGGGAGAGAGGGAAAGGGGGAGAGAGGGAGAGGGAGGGGGAGAGGGAGGGGGAGAGAGGGAGGGGAGGGGGGGAGGGGGGGAGAGAGGGAGGGGAGGGGGGAGGGGGGAGAGAGGGAGAGAGGGAGGGGAGGGGGAGAGGGAAAGAGAGATGGGTAAGGGAGGAGGAGTTGGGAAAGAGTTAGTGAGGGGAGTGGAGTGAGATGAGAGGGTGAGGGAGGGAAATGAGTTCAGTGTGCGGGGCTGAGGGAGGAGACTGAGTAAGACAGGAGGGAGAAGGGTAGGGAGTATGGAGAGGGAGGTGGTGTGTGGAAGAGTGAGGGGTGTTTAAGGGGAGAGAGAAAGAGGTCATTTGGGTGTGGGGAAGATAGGGAAGAGGTGTGGCAAGTAGGTGAGAGATGGCAGGAGGGGTGAAGGGGGAAGATGACTGAAGCCCACCTGCTTGACACGGACGCTCTTCGATTTGTAATCGGCCACCAGTTGTACTGTGGGAAAAGCACAGCAAGATCACACAGGGAAACCCCAAATTTCCACGAGTAAATCAAACCTCGCTCCTGTCTGTGGCCAGACAATCTCCTGCTCCCCTCACACCCACACCCCCTTCTCCACCCCTCCCACCCTCACATCCTGACCCCTTCTCCACCCCTCACTCACCCCCTGACCCCTTCTCCACCCTTCACTCACCCCCTGACCCCTTGCCTCTCCACCCCTCACTCACCCCCGACCCCTTCTCCACCCCTCACTCACCCCCTGACCCTTTCTCCACCCCTCACTCACCCCTGACCCTTTCTCCACCCCTCACTCACCCCCTGACCCCTTCTCCACCCCTCAGTCATCCCCTACCCTTTTCTCCCCCCTCACTCACCCCCTGACCTTTTCTCCACCCCTCACTCACCCCGACCCCTTCTCCACCCTCAGTCATCCCTGATCCTTTCTCCACCCCTCACTCACCCCTGACCCCTTTTCCACCCTTCACTCACCCCCAGACCCCTTCTCCACCCTTCACACCCCCTGACCCTTTCTCCACCCCTGACCCCTTCTCCACCCTCACTCACCCCCTGACCCTTTCTCCACCCCCTGACCCCTTCTCCACCCTTCACTCACCCTCTGACCCCTTCTCCACCCCTCACTCACCCTCTGACCCCTTCTCCATCCTTCACTCACCCCCTGACCCCTTCTCCACCCTTCACACCCCCTGACCCTTTTTCCACCCTCCCCACCCCCCTGACCCCCTTCTCCCACCCTTCACTCACCCCCTGACCCTTTCTCCACCCCCTGACCCCTTCTCCACCCTTCACTCACCCTCTTACCCCTTCTCCACCCTCACTCACCCTCTGACCCTTTCTCCACCCCTCACTCACCCCCTGACTCCTTCTCCACCCCTCACTCACCCCCTGTTCCTTTCTCCACCTCTTGACCCCTTCTCCATCCTTCACCCACCCCCTGACCCTTTCTCCACCCTCTGACCCCTTCTCCACCCCTTACTCACCCTCTGACCCTTTCTCCACCCCTCACTCACCCCCTGACCCCTTCTCCACCCCTCACTCACCCCCTGACCCCTTCTCCACCCCTCACTCACCCCCTGACCCTTTCTCCACCCCTCACTCACCCTCTGACCCTTTCTCCACCCCTCACTCACCCTGACCCCTTCTCCACCCTCACTCACCCCCTGACCCTTTCTCCACCCCTCACTCACCCCCTGACCCTTTCTCCACCCCTCACTCACCCTCTGACCCTTTCTCCACCCCTCACTCACCCCTGACCCCTTCTCCACCCCTCACTCACCCCTGACCCCTTCTCCACCCCTCAGTCACCCCCTGACCCTTTCTCCACCCCTCACTCACCCCCTGACCCCTTCTCCACCCCTCACTCACCCCTGACCCCTTCTCCACCCCTCACTCACCCCCTGACCCTTTCTCCACCCCTCACTCACCCTCTGACCCTTTCTCACCCCTCACTCACCCCTGACCCCTTCTCCACCCCTCACTCACCCCCTGACCCTTTCTCCACCCTCACTCACCCCTGACCCTTTCTCCACCCCTCACTCACCCTCTGACCCTTTCTCCACCCCTCACTCACCCCTGACCCCTTCTCCACCCCTCACTCACCCCCCTGACCCCTTCTCCACCCCTCAGTCACCCCCTGACCCTTTCTCACCCCTCACTCACCCCCTGACCCCTCACTCACCCTCACCTCCTCCCACCCTTATCGACCCCCTCAGCCCTCCACCCGTTTCCCAGCAGAACCCTCTCGCCCACCTTGCCGGCGGCTGCACCGCCTGTCGGTGACGCGGGTGTCGGGCCGCGCCCCAGGGTACGCGCCGTACCCGGTGGTAGGGGTAACGGGAGAGTGAGCTCCGGCCTCGCTCACCAGCAGACACTCCATGTCCGGGGCAGTAGGAGCGGGAGGACAGGCCGAGCGTCACCGGGGGCGCGCACTCGAACGGAATGGTCGGATCGCCGACACAGAGCCGGACACGTGCATGAGCTGAAGAGACGGGAGCGCGCTCTCTCCTCCCCTCAGGCGGGCACTCGGCATCCGCTTCACATGTCCAACCGGAACTCCCGGAGTACACACCGGGTCCGTTGCTCCGCCATCTTAGTAAGGTGAAGGTCGCGCCATCTTGTTAAGGTCTCGGCCAGACATCTTGGTAAGGTAACGCCATTTTGTTAATCGAGTCAACCATGCGCCATCTTGCTGAGGAAGAGTCCCGCCCTCTTGTTGAGGAAACCAGGTTGCCTCTTGCCTTGGGAGTTTGCTGAGCCAAGGAATCCGCCATCTTAGAGAGGGCACGGGACGCCATGTTGAGAAGGGAGCAGTTTGTCTTCGGTTAAAGGGCACAACTGCCATCTTTGTAAGGGATCGGTGCGCCATCTTGGTGATGAGCTTTGGTGGTGTTTTTCAAGAGAGTCTTTGTGAAGTTTAAGGATTTCTTCCACTCCACACCCTCCATACTCTGATTCTCTCCCTCTTCCATCATCTCTTCCCCTCGTTTCCTCATCCACTACTCCATCCCTTCAGTCCCATTTCCCCCGCTCCTTCCAGAGAACCATAGGACACTACAGCACAGGAAACAGGCGTTTGGCCCTTCTAGTCTGTGCCGAAACATTATTTCGGTAGTCCCATGACCTGCATCCAGTCCCTAACCCTCCGGTCCCCTCCCATCCATGTATCTATCCAATTTGTGCTTAAGACTTCAGAGTGAGGCCCGCATTTAGCATGTCAGATGGCAGCTTGTTCCACACTCCCACCACTCTCTGAGTGAAACCGTTCCCCCTAATGTTCCCCCTAAACCTTTCACCCTAAAGCCATGTCCTCTCTTATTTATCTCTCCTAATCTAAGTGGAAAGAGCCTATTCAAATTTACTCTCACAATTTTGGTAAACCTCTGTCAAATCCACCACTCATTCTTCTATGCTCCAAGGAATAAAGTCCTAACCTGTTCAATCTTTCCCTGTAATTCAACTCCTGAAGACCCAGCAACATCCTAGTAAACCTTCTCTGCACTCTTCAATCTACTGATATCCTTCCTATAGTTTAGGTGACCAGAACTGCACACAATACTCCAAATTTGGCCTCACCAATGTCTTATGCAACCTCCCCATATCATCCCATCTCCTTACTCAGTACTTTGATTTATGAATACCAAGATGCCAAAAGCCTTATTTACAACCCTGTCTACCTGTGACGCTACTTTCAGGGAATTATGTATCTGAACTCCAAGATCTCTTTGTTCCTGCGCACTCCTCAGTGCCCTACCATTTACTGTGTATGTCCTACCTTGATGTGTTCTTCCAAAAATGCAACACCTCACACCTGCATTAAATTCATCTGCCATTTTCTGGCCCATTTTTTCCAGTTGGTCCATATCCGTCTGCAAGCTTTGAAAGCCTTCCTCGCTGTCCACAACACCTCCAATCTTAGTGTCATCAGCAACTTGCTGATCCAATTTACCACATTATTATCTAGATCATTGATGTAGACAACAAACAACAATGGTCCCAGCACAGATCCCTGAGGCACACCACTAGTCACAGGCCTCAGTCTGAGAAGCAATCATCCACTACCACTCTCTGTCTTCTCCCACACAGCCAATTTTGAATCCAGTTTACAACCTCTCCATGTCTGAACCTTCTGAGCTAACCTCCCATGTGGGACCTTGTCAAAGGCCTTACTAAAGTCCATGTAGACAAACTTCCACAGCCTTTCCTTCGTCTATTTTTTTGGTAACCCCTTCGAAAAACTCTACAAGATTCGTTGAACACGATCTACCATGCACAAAGCCATGCTGACTATCCTTAATCAGCCCTTGGCTGTCAGATACTTGTATATCCAATCTCTCAGAACATATTAAACCCCTCACTTATTAATCATTTCAACCTCCTCGTTTTCCATGACCCATTCCTCCCACTTCCCCTCCATCATCTCTCACTCTTTCCCTCCTCCATCCCTCTCACTCTCTCTTTTACAATTCTTTGCTTGGAGGAGCAGACTCGATGGGCCAAATGGCCTCATTTCTCTCCAATGTCTTGTGGTCGATCATTGCCCCCATCCCCATTCCACTCCGTCCCCACCCTCTCATCACATCCCCCTCCATCTCCCCTTGCGTCCCGCACTCCATCGCCCTCCCCAGCCCAGCCGCTGTGCATCCAGTTCCTGCTCTCCTTCGCGACGCATCTTCTCCTGGCTGCTCTTCGCAAGATCCTTGCGATTGGATCCTGGGCTCGTCCACTTCCTCCCTCCCTCCCTCCCTCCCTCTGTCCTCCCATCGTGGTTCCACCTCGCCAAGGAATCTGGACCCCAGCCCACGAGCAGAGAGCAGAATCCCGGGTGAATTCCGCGGCGGAGGTTCGAATACTTCCACTCGGCCCACCCCTCGCAACCGGAGAGACAAGTGATTCACACCAGGAATGGGTGGCAGGCTTTGAGTTTATTGAAACCACAGATACAGAATCAGCCGGAGGCTGCAGATCCCGAGGGAGAGAGACCTGAGTCAAATTTATCCCGTTACTGACTCACCCTCCCCACCCAGTCCAGCCAAGGAGCCTTTCCCCTCCCCTGCGTCTCTGTGACCTCACCCCTTCCTGCCCTGACGCTCTTCCCCCATCGCAGTTCGAGCTGTGGGACACTTTGCCGCATCCCCGAATCGAGGGGAACTGGCCTCGCCCTGTGCAATCTTCAACCATGCAGGTTAACGCCTGTATGGATTGTCCCTGAGTCCCAAGGCAGGTGGATTTCTGGATGTTCTGGGATCAGTGCAGGCAAATGGAGCCCAGTGAGGGGCTGATATAGAATGGAAGATGGTCCATGGGCATTGGCCTCCTCCAGGGGCCCCTCGGTTTCCTGATTCCTGATTGATCCTTCCACCCAGTTCATCTCAGTGCGCAGTCCACCAATTGGCCCAGCTGTCCGGCCCTCTCAGCATCCTGGCCACCCATTGGCCTAAATGTATTCGGCATCGGGACACTGGCATAGTGATTAGCTGACAATCCTTGCGTGGGATTCAGCATCGCTTTTATTGATTGGACCCTGCTCCAGAACAGGTCGTGGTAGTACAGGGGCCGTTGACCAAACTCGGTTGTGTCTAATGTGCCTCAGTATGATCGTCACTGATTGCTACTTCTAATGCACCATAGCAAAAAGTCTGGCAGTTGGCTGGTCATTAAGCATCTTAGTAACATGTTTGCAATTGGCCCATTTCCTCTGCCCCATCCCCGCATCCTGCCTCTCCATATCGTGGCTTGTGATTGGCCTTCTTCTCCTTCCCTTACCCTGACACAGCCCCACCCCTCTGTTGGATCCTGGCCACCCTGAGGGAAACATGGGAAAGTTGGGCAGGGGTGGGGGGGGGCAGTGCCAACTCAATGAGAGGACATCCCATCCTTGGGGGGGGGGTTTGGGGAAACGGATTCTCGGGGACTGGACTAGGTTCTTGCCCTATGGGGCTCTCAGGAGGGCGTTTGGGAGGATGTGGATCCTCTCAGAAAGTTGGAGTCCACCAGCTGAAAGTTTAAGAATCCATTTGGTGAGTTGAGGACCGAACTGGCAGATTAAGAACCAATTGGAGAGTTGGATGTCCAATTGGATGGTTGGGGGGGTTCAATTGGTGGGGTTAAAATTCCATTTGGAGGGTTGGGGTCCAATTGGAAATTTGAAGCATCCAATTAGAGGGTTGGGGTCAAATTGGAGGGCTTGGGCACCCCAGTTGGAGGGTTGGAGTCCAACTGGAAATTCGAAGCATCCAATTGGAGGGTGAGGAGGTCAAATTGGAGGGTTTGGGCATCTGATTGGAGGGTTCGGGTGTCCAGTTGGAGGGTTGTGATCCAATTGGTGGGGGAGGGGTTGGTGGGTTCATTTGGAATATGAAGCACCCTCTGAATGGTTAAAATCCAACCCGAAGGTGAGGAGCCATTTGCAAGGTTAAAGACCCAATGGAGAGTCGGGGGCCCAGTTGGAGGGTTGGTGATGGCCAAGGAGCCAATGGGAAGCCCAGCATTCCCATGGCGATGTAGGTTCCCTCTGAGCCCCCCCCACACCCATCAGTTTTCCCTGGGCGTGCCAGCTCCCCCCCCCCCCACATCGGCCCCATTCCGTGGATGAGGGGGCAGGGTTTGAAAGCCCCTCAGTAGTCGTACTCGCAAATGTAGTACATTCTCCTCTGACAGTCCCTTGTCCCACCACCTGCCGTCGTCAGTGGAGAGAGCCACACAGTTCTCCCGCCGCCCGCCGTTGGCTGACCCAGCCGGTGGTCACGATACAGGGGTCCCACAGCCCGGCCAGCTGCCCGTCCCGGTACTGAAAGGCCCCCTCGCTCCGCTCGTCGGTGGCCCCGATCCAGGCCGGCCAGTTGCCGGGGGCGAAGAACTGGCGGGTGTAGGCAGCCAAGGCCTCGTTCTCGGCCCGGTCGCGCGGCGAGGCCAGGCGCCCCCCGCTGGAACCGCACCGGCCCGTGCTCTCCTCAAACGTCTGGAAGGATCGGAAGCCCAGGAAGCACTTGGCGTTGTGGCGGACACCCCGGAGCATCCTGTGGGGGCAGGGCAGGGAGAGAGAGAGACGGAGGCATCAAGGTCCAAATTTCAAAGTAAATTTATTATCAAAGTACATATTTGTCACCATATACAACCCTGAGACTCATTTTCCTGCGGGCATACTCAATAAATCCAAGAACCATGAAAGACGGCACCCAGTGGTGAGCGAACAACCGATGTGCAAAAGCCAATGAACTCTGCAAATATTTTGTTGAGAAAGAAAGTAATAATGCGCATTGAGTATTGAGTATGGACTATAGGTATTGAGAACATGGGATGAAGAGTCCTTGAAAATGAGTCCATAGGTTGCGGGAGCATTTCAATGATGGGGCAAGTGAAGTTGTCCCCTCTGGTGGTTGAGGGGTGATAACTGTCCTTGAATCTGGTTGTGCGAGTCCTGAGGCTCCTGTCCTTTCTACTTGACGGCAGCGGCGGGAAGAGAACACGAGTGAAAACTACTTTTCTGTGACAGTGCTCGAGTCAGACTGAAGGGGGGAGGGTGCAGATGGAGAGAAATAGGTCAGAAGAGAGAGAGGTGGAATTGGACGGATAGATAGAGTGAGAGAGAGAAGGTCAGATGGAGAGAGAATGAGCAAGAAATGGGTTGGATGGAGTGAGAGAAACAGATCAGATAGAGAGATGGGGTCAGCAGTTAGAGGGAGAGAGAAATAGGTCAGACAGAGTGAGGGGGAGGTGGGATCAGAACAAAATAGAGACTGGATCAGACAAGGAAGGAGACAGATGGAGAGGGGGGGGAGATGTTAAGGTCAGTGGAAAAAGAGACAGGGAGATGGGATCAGACAGAGAGAAAGACTAGATTAGACTGAGGAGTGGAATGGGTCAGAGAGAGAGATATGAACAGAGAGAGAGAAAGGATTAGATGGAGGGAGTGAGGTGAGTCAGACAGAGAGAGACTGAACTAAAGAGAGAGAGATGAGGTCAGATGGGAGAGAGAGGCAGAATCAGATGCTGAGAGAGAAATGGGTTGGATGGAGAGAGAGATGAGATCAGAGGGAGAAACGAACAGGAGATGGGTCAGGCAGATGGAGATGAGGGTCTGAGAGAGAGAGAGGGAGATAATTAGATAGGGAGTGAGATGAGTTCGGCAGAGAGAGAGAGTGTCAGAGTGTTAGAGGGAAAAGGAGACGGGGTGAGACAGTCAGAGACAGAGGGAGATGGGAGTCAGATGGAGAGAGAGATAGGATTAGATGGAGAGAGTGAGAAAGGTCAGACAGAGGGTGAGAGAGAGAGATTCAGATTGAGAGAGAGGGGAGCTCAGATGGGAGATAGGGAAAAGGAGATGGGGGTCAGGGACAGAGATAGAGGGAGAAGCAGGTCAGAGAGAGAGAGAGAGACAAGGTCAGATGGGAGAGTAGAGGAGATGGGATCAGGCAAACAGAGATAGAGGGAGATGCAGGTCAGATGGAGAGAGAAAGAGAAATGGGGTCAGATGGAGAGAGAGAGATGGGTCAGATGGAGGGAGAGAGAGAGAGATGGGTCTGATGGAGATAGAGGGATACAGGTCAGATGGAGAGAGAGAGAGATGGGTCTGTTGGAGATAGAGGGAGATGGGTCTGATGGAGATGGGAGCCAGATGGAGAGAGAGAGATGGGTCTGATGGAGATGGAGATGGAGATCAGATGGAGAGAGAGAGATTGGGGCCAGATGGGGGGAGAGAGAGAGAGAGAGAGAGAGAGAGAGATGGGTCTGAGGAGAGAGAGGGAGATGGGGGTCAGATGGAGATAGAGGGAGATGGGGGTCAGATGGAGATAGAGGGAGATGGGGGTCTGATGGAGATAGAGGGAGATGGGGGTCTGATGGAGACAGGGAGACAGGTCTGATGGAGATAGAGGGTGATGGGGGTCTGATGGAGACAGAGGGAGACAGGTCTGATGGAGATAGAGGGAGATGGGGGTCTGATGGAGATAGAGGGAGCTGGGTCTGATGGAGACAGAGGGAGATGAGGGTCTGATGGAGACAGAGGGAAATGGGGGTCTGATGGAGACAGAGGGAAATGGGGGTCTGATGGAGATAGAGGGAGATGGGGGTTTAATGGAGATAGAGGGAGATGGGGGTCAGTTGGAGAGAGAGATAGGGATCAGATGGGGGGAGAGAGAGATGGGTCTGATGGAGACAGGGAGACAGGTCTGATGTAGATAGAGGAGGTGGGGGTCTAATGGAGACAGAGGGAGATGGGGGTCAGATGGAGACAGAGGGAGATGGGGGTCAGATGGAGATTGAGGGAGATGGGGTCTGATGGAGATAGAGGGAGATGGGGGTCTGATGGAGGGAGATAGAGGTGAGATGGGGGTGAGAGAGACGGGTCTGATGGAGATGGAGGGAGATGGGGGTCTAATGGAGACAGAGGGAGATGGGGGTCAGATGGAGATAGAGGGAGATGGGGTCAGATGGAGATAGAGGGAGATGGGGTCTGATGGAGATAGAGGGAGATGGGGGTCTGATGGAGATAGAGGGAGATGGGGGTCTGATGGAGGGAGATAGGGGTGAGAGAGACGGGCCTGATGGAGATAGAGGGAGATGGGGGTCTGATGGAGACAGAGGGAGATTGGGGTCTGATGGAGATAGAGGGAGATGGGGTCTGATGGAGATGGAGGGAGATGGGGTCTGATGGAGATGGAGGGAGATGGGGGTCTGATGGAGATAGAGGGAGATGGGGTCTGATGGAGATGGAGGGAGATGGGGGTCTGTTGGAGATAGAGGGAGATGGGGTCTGATGGAGATAGAGGGAGATGGGGGTCTGATGGAGATAGAGGGAGATGGGGGTCTAATGGAGACAGAGGGAGATGGGGGTCAGATGGAGATTGAGGGAGATGGGGTCTGATGGAGATAGAGGGAGATGGGGGTCTGATGGAGGGAGATAGAGGTGAGATGGGGGTGAGAGAGACGGGTCTGATGGAGATGGAGGGAGATGGGGGTCTAATGGAGACAGAGGGAGATGGGGGTCAGATGGAGATAGAGGGAGATGGGGTCAGATGGAGATAGAGGGAGATGGGGTCTGATGGAGATAGAGGGAGATGGGGGTCTGATGGAGATAGAGGGAGATGGGGGTCTGATGGAGGGAGATAGGGGTGAGAGAGACGGGCCTGATGGAGATAGAGGGAGATGGGGGTCTGATGGAGACAGAGGGAGATTGGGGTCTGATGGAGATAGAGGGAGACTGATCTGATGGAGATGGAGGGAGATGGGGGTCTGATGGAGATAGAGGGAGATGGGGTCTGATGGAGATGGAGGGAGATGGGGGTCTGTTGGAGATAGAGGGAGATGGGGTCTGATGGAGATAGAGGGAGATGGGGGTCTGATGGAGATAGAGGGAGATGGGGGTCTAATGGAGACAGAGGGAGATGGGTATGATGGAGATGGAAGGAGATGGGGGTCTGATGGAGATAGAGGGAGATGGGGGTCTAATGGAGACAGAGGGAGATGGGGGTGAGATGGAAACAGAGGGAGATGGGGGTCAGATGGAGATAGAGGGAGATGGGGTCTGATGGAGATAGAGGGAGATGGGGGTCTGATGGAGACAGAGGGAGATGGGTCTGATGGAGATGGAGGGAGATGGGGGTCTAATGGAGACAAGGGAGATGGGTCTGATGGAGATGGAGGGAGATGGGGGTCTAATGGAGACAGAGGGAGATGGGGGTCAGATGGAGATAGAGGGAGATGGGGGTCAGATGGAGATAGAGGGAGATGGAGTCTGATGGAGATAGAGGGAGATGGGGGTCTGATGGAGATAGAGGGAGATGGGGGTGTAATGGAGACAGAGGGAGATGGGTATGATGGAGATGGAAGGAGATGGGGGTCTGATGGAGATAGAGGGAGATGGGGGTCTAATGGAGACAGAGGGAGATGGGGGTGAGATGGAAACAGAGGGAGATGGGGGTCAGATGGAGATAGAGGGAGATGGGGTCTGATGAGATAGAGGGAGATGGGGGTCTGATGGAGACAGAGGGAGATGGGTCTGATGGAGATGGAGGGAGATGGGGGTCTAATGGAGACAAGGGAGATGGGTCTGATGGAGATGGAGGGAGATGGGGGTCTAATGGAGACAGAGGGAGATGGGGGTCAGATGGAGATAGAGGGAGATGGAGTCTGATGGAGATAGAGGGAGATGGGGGTCTGATGGAGGGAGATAGAGGTGAGATGGGGGTGAGAGAGACGGGTCTGATGGAGATAGAGGGAGATGGGGGTCTGATGGAGACAGAGGGAGATTGGGGTCTGATGGAGATAGAGGGAGACAGATCTGATGAAGATGGAGGGAGATGGGGGTCTGATGGAGATAGAGAGAGATGGGGGTCTAATGGAGACAGAGGGAGATGGGGGTCAGATGGAGATAGAGGGAGATGGAGTCTGATGGAGGTAGAGGGAGATGGGGGTCTGATGGAGATAGAGGGAGATGGGGGTCTAATGGAGACAGAGGGAGATGGGTATGATGGAGATGGAGGGAGATGGGGGTCTGATGGTGATAGAGGGAGATGGGGGTCTAATGGAGACAGAGGGAGATGGGGGTCTAATGGAGACAGAGGGAGATGGGGGTGAGATGGAAACAGGGAGATGGGGGTCAGATGGAGATAGAGGGAGATGGGGTCTGATGGAGATAGAGGGAGATGGGGTTCTGATGGAGGGAGATAGGGGTGAGATGGGGGGTGAGAGAGATGGGTCTGATGGAGATAGAGGGAGATGGGGGTCTGATGGAGACAGAGGGAGATTGGGGTCTGATGGAGATAGAGGGAGACAGATCTGATGGAGATGGAGGGAGATGGGGGTCTGATGGAGATAGAGGGAGATGGGGGTCTAATGGAGACAAAGGGAGATGGGGGTCAGATGGAGATAGAGGGAGATGGGGGTCTAATGGAGATAGAGGGAGATGGGTATGATGGAGATGGAGGGAGATGGGGGTCTGATGGAGATAAAGGGAGATGGGGGTCTAATGGAGACAGAGGGAGATGAGGGTGAGATGGAAACAGAGGGAGATGGGGGTCAGATAGAGATAGAGGGAGATGGGGTCTGATGGAGATAGAGGGAGATGGGGGTCTGATGGAGATAGAGGGAGATGGGGGTCTGATGGAGGGAGATAGGGGTGAGAGGGGGGTGAGAGAGATGGGTCTGATGGAGATAGAGGGAGATGGGTGTCTAATGGAGACAGAGGGAGATGGGTCTGATGGAGATGGAGGGAGATGGGGGTCTAATGGAGACAGAGGAAGATGGGGGTCAGATGGAGATAGTGGGAGATGGGGTCAGTTGGAGATAGAGGGAGATGGGGTCTGATGGAGATAGAGGGAGATGGGGTCTGATGGAGATAGAGGGAGATGGGGGTCAGTTGGAGATGGAGGGAGATGGGGTTCTGATGGAGACAGAGGGAGATGGGGTTCTGATGGAGACAGAGGGAGATGAGGGTCAGATGGAGATAGAGGGAGATGGGGTTCAGATGGAGATAGAGGGAGATGAGGTCTGATGGAGATAGAGGGAGATGGGGGTCTGATGGAGGGAGATAGGGGTGAGATGGGGGGTGAGAGAGACGGGTCTGATGGAGATAGAGGGAGATGGGGGTCTGATGGAGATAGAGGGAGATGGGGGTCTAATGGAGACAGAGGGAGATGGGTCTGATGGAGATGGAGGGAGATGGGGGTCTGATGGAGATAGAGGGAGATGGGGGTCTAATGGAGACAGAGGGAGATGGGGGTCTAATGGAGACAGAGGGAGATGGGGGTGAGATGGAAACAGAGGGAGATGGGGGTCAGATGGAGATAGAGGGAGATAGGGTCTGATGGAGATAGAGGGAGATGGGGGTCTGATGGAGGGAGATAGGGGTGAGATGGGGGTGAGAGAGATGGGTCTGATGGAGATGGAGGGAGATGGGGGTCTAATGGAGACAGAGGGAGATGGGGGTCTAATGGAGACAGAGGGAGATGGGGGTCAGATGGAGATAGAGGGAGATGGGGTCAGATGGAGATAGAGGGAGATGGAGTCTGATGGAGATAGAGGGAGATGAGGGTCTGATGGAGACAGAGGGAGATGGGGGTCTGATGGAGGGAGATAGGGGTGAGATGGGGGTGAGAGAGATGGGTCTGATGGAGATGGAGGGAGATGGGGGTCTAATGGAGACAGGGAGATGGGGTTCTGATGAAGACAGAGGGAGATGGGGGTCAGATGGAGATAGAGGGAGATGGGGTCAGATGGAGATAGAGGGAGATGGGGTCAGATGGAGATAGAGGGAGATGGGGTCTGATGGAGGGAGATAGGGGTGAGATGGGGGGTGAGAGAGACGGGTCTGATGGAGATAGAGGGAGATGGGGGTCTGATGGAGATAGAGGGAGATGGGGGTCTGATGGAGACAGAGGGAGATGGGGGTCTAATGGAGACAGAGGGAGATGGGTCTGATGGAGATGGAGGGAGATAGGGGTCTAATGGAGACAGAGAGAGATCGGGGTCAGATGGAGACAGAGGGAGATGGGGGTCAGATGGAGATAGAGGGAGATGGGGTCAGATGGAGATAGAGGGAGATGGGGTCTGATAGAGATAGAGGGAGATGGGGGTCTGATGGAGGGAGATAGGGGTGAGATGGGGGGTGAGAGAGACGGGTCTGATGGAGATAAAGGGAGATGGGGGTCAGTTGGAGATGGAGGGAGATGGGGGTCTGATGGAGATAGAGGGAGATGGGGGTCTGATGGAGACAGAGGGAGATGGGGGTCAGATGGAGAGAGGGAGATGGGGTGAGATGGCGGGGTGGGGAGAAACGTCTGTGACTGAAATAGAAGGGGGTCGGATGACCCTGGACTATCTCTCCGGCCACCTGCTCACTCACCCTTCAGCTCCCGATGCCCTTGCGGTTGGTGTACGTAGAGTCCGAGATATTACTGATGGCGTCTTGAAACTCAGCCAGCGTGGCATCCAGACGCTGAAACCGGCTGGTGTGGCTAGACAGGGTGGCCTCCACAGTGTCTAGACGGAGGGCCAGACGCTGAACTGCAGCCAGTTCCTGGGTCACCTGCAGCTCTGCGCAGGGAGAAGGAATTGGAGCATTAAGCACCGGTGTGAGTGGGGGGGGGGGGGGGGTGTTCACAGACACAAGGAGGGACCCGGGGAAGTTACCTCCCCTCACCCCTCTCTTCCTCCCCTTCTCTCTGCCCCCCTCCTCCCCTCGCTCCCCTCAAACCCCTCTCTGCCACCTCTCCTCCCCTCCCCTTCTCTCTGCTCCCTCCTCTCCTCCACCTCTCTCTTCTCTCTGCCCCTTCTTTCCTCCTCCTCTCCCCTCTTGCTTTCTCTCTGTCCTTCTCTTTCCCCCTCCGCATTCCCTCCCTCACCCCCCCCCACTCTCCTTCCCTCGCCCTTCCCACATACCTATCTCATTCAGTGCTGTCTCCACCTGCTGCCTCAGCCCGGCCGCCTCGTCTGGTCGTGTCGTCAGGGCAAACTGGGACGGCTGGCAGTCTGGCCGGGCTCACCAGGGCGTCTGGCTGCTTGGCCAGTGGTGGTGCGGCATCCTCGTGTTTGGCCAGTGAGACGGAGGCGAGCGACTGTCTGGCGAGGAGCCCGGCAGCGTCTGGCTGTCTAGCCGCTGGGGGGAGTCTGGACAGATGTCCAGCCATCGCCGCTGGGGCTTTCAATTCACCGTCTGTGAGAGCGGAGATCCCTGATTGGCCAGCTGAGTGTGGCGCAGCTCTTGATTCGCCGGTTGCTGGCACGGAGACCATCGATTGGCCAGCCAATGGGGCAGCAGCTTTTGATTCGCCAGTGCCTGTGCAGGAACCTCTGATTGGTCACCTGTAGGCACCGAAACCTCTGGTTTGCTGGCTGCTGCTGCGGTGATCCTTGATTGGACAGCTGATGGGGTAGCATCCTCTGATTTGCTGGCTGCAGGCATGGAGGCCATTGGGTGACTGATGGGCAGCTAAACTGACTGCTGGTGCGCCAGCCTCTAATTTGCTGACTGTGGGTGCAGAGACCACTGGTTGGCTGATGGCAGGCACAGCGGGACTCGGGATCCCTGATTGGACTGCGGCAACAGCGGAGACCCCTGATTGGACAGCAGCAGGAGCGGAGACCTCTGATTGTTTGGCAACGGGCACAGAGACCTCTGGTTGGACGCCGGTGGGAGCGGAGACCCCTGATTGGACAGCGGCAGGAGCGGAGACTTCTGATAGTCTGGCAATGGGCTCGGAGACCTCTGGTTGGACGCCGGTGGGCGCAGAGACTCCTGATTGGACAGCTGGCAGGCGCGGCGATGTCTGGTTGGACGGCGACAGCTACTGAGATCCCTGGTGGGTTAACGGCAGAGGGTGGGTGGCCGTGGTTGGCTGGCAGCAGGTGCGGCGGCTTCTGATTGGCCGGCAGGTGGTGACGGCTCCTCTGGTTGAGCAGCTGGGGTCTCCGCAGGCTCAGCTTCGCCGGGGGAAGGATGGGTACCGTTGCCATTCTCCTCCTGTCCCCCCTCGCCCCCCTGCTCGCCACCTTCACCTTCCTGCTCACCACCTTCGCCCCCCTGCTCGCCGCCTTCGCCTTCCTGCTCGCCGCCTTCGCCTTCCTGCTTGCCGCCTTCAGCCTCCTGCTCGCCGCCTTCGCCCCCCTCTTCCTCCTCCTCCTCCTCCTCCTCCTCCTCCTCGGACTCCTCGGACTCCTCTTCCTCCTCGGAGTCCTGGCGTCGGACGGGCCCGGAGAGGGCGGCCGACACCAGCAGGGCCAAGAGCAGCAGCTGCTTGTAGATCTTCATGCCTGTGACTGCTGCCGGCTCTGCCTTGCGCTGCACTGATATACCTGCTGTCCCCGCCCTTCCCCGCAGGAACTCCAGCCCCACAGCCCTGGCCCTTCCAAAGAAAATAACCAGGCGAAGGAGGAAGGGAGCGAGGAAAGAGCCAACACACACAAGCACGCACACACAGGCGGGCAAACATTCCAGGCAATAACATCGCCTTCCTCCTTCCCTCCCCCCCCCCCCCCCACCCCCAGCCCTGAGTCAGATCCGGAGGAAAAATATTTGGGTCCTGGGACATCTACATCCCCCCACCACCACCGGGGTGGATGGTTCGGCCCACCCAGGTGGTACTGGCCTCTTGTCTCAGGCTCTCCTTCCCATCTCTGCCTCTCTTTCAGTCCTCTCTGTTTTCCCCCACCCCTCAGCTTCCTTCCTGCTGTCTCTGTCTACTGTTACACTAGTTTGCTTTCACCTCCTCCCCATTCTCTTCCTCTCTCTCTCTCTCTGTTGCTGCCTTTTTCAGTCCTGTTAGTCTGTCCCTCTCTCAGTCACACTAACTCTGCCTGTCTGTCTGTCTCTCTCTCTCTCACTTACACACACACACACACACACTTTCCATCCCTCTCTCTCTCCCACACCCACTCTCTCACTCCCTCACTCTTTTCCCTCATCCCTCCCACACCGAGGGTACTGGGCACAGGGAGGCTGATTGTCGGGGAACGACACCACCACCCACAGGTCCAGTGACACCCACGTCCCCGGGGTGGAATGGGGACAGATTTGCAGGAAGCAGGAATCAGACCATGAAAGAAAGAGAGGGGAAACGGAGAAGAGGGGGAGAGAAATAGATGGGGTCAGAGAAAAGAGGGAGGGGGAGAGAGAGACGAGGAGAGAAATGGAGGGGTTGGAAGCAAAGGAAGGAGGGCATGAAGGAGGTGAAGCAAGGGAAGAGGCAGGGGGAGACAGAGAGAGGGGGGGAAACTGTGGAGAGCAGGCAGAGAGAGTGTGGGGGAGGGCAGGGGGAGACAGAGAGAGAGGGGGGAAACAGTGTGGAGAGCAGGCAGAGAGAGTGTGGGGGAGGGCAGGAGAGACAGAGAGCGTGGGGAGAGGGGGAGACAGTGTGGGGAGTGGGCAGAGAGAGTGTGGGGAGAGGGCAGGGGGAAACAGAGACAGATGGGAGACAGTGGGGAGAGGGCAGAGAGGGGAGAGAGATCGGAATCAGGTTGATTATCACTGATCAATGTTGTAAGATGTGTTTTGTGTTGCAGTACAGTGCAATACTAAAAAAATTACGGTGCTACAGTAAAAATATATTTAAAAAAACAAAGAAACTGAGCAAAGTAGCGGGGTGTTGATGGACGGCTGGGAAATCCATTGGCAGAGGGGAAGCAGTCGTCCCTGGTGTTGAGTGGCTCCTGTACCTCCTCTCTGATGACGGAGGGACATGGGGGGGAGGACACGGGAGAGAGGGGGTGATGGGTCAGGGAGTAGGGGAGGAGAGATGGAGTGAGAGGGAGAGAAATTGAGTGAGAGGGAGATGGTGTGATTGAGTGGGAGAGGGAGACTGGGTGAGATTGGGGGGAGGCGAGAGGAAGATGGAGTGATGTTGAGGGGGTGCAGGAGAGGGAGGAGGAGAAGGGGATAGGGAGAAATTGAGGCGGAGGTGGAGGGAGTCACAGAGATATTGAGGGGGAGTGGGAGAGGGGGAGGGAGATGGGGAAAGATTGAGGGGAAGGGGAGGGAGTCAGAGAAAGATTGACAGGGAGAGGGAGAGAGGAGAGGGAGATGAGGAAAGATTAGTGGGGAGGGAGTCAGGGAGAGAGTGAGGGGGAGGGGAGGGGAGTTGGGGAGAGATTGAGGGGAAGGGGATGGAATCAGGGAGAGATTGAGGGAGGGGAGGGAGTCAGGGAGAGGTTGGAGGGGGAGGGAGTCAGGGAGAGATTGAGAGGGGGGAGGGAGTCGGAGAGATTGGGGGCAGGGGAGTCGGGGAGAGATTGAGGAGGAGGGGAGGAAGTCAGGGAGAGACTGAGGGGGGAGGGGAGGGAGTCAGGGAGAGGTTGGAGGGGGAAGGAGTCAGGGAGAGATTGAAGGGGGAGGTGAGTCAGGGAGAGATTGAGGAGCAGGGGAGGGAGTCAGGGAGAGATTGAGGAGCAGGGGAGGGAGTCAGGGAGAGACTGAGGGGGAGGGGAGGGAGTCAGGGAGAGGTTGGAGGGGGAAGGAGTCAGGGAGAGATTGAAGGGGGAGGTGAGTCAGGGAGAGATTGAGGAGCAGGGGAGGGAGTCAGGGAGAGATTGAGGAGCAGGGGAGGGAGTCAGGGAGAGATTGAGGAGGAGGGGAGGGAGTCAGGGAGAGAGTGAGGGGGGAGGGGAGGGAGTCAGGGAGAGATTGAGGAGGAGGGGAGGGAGAGAGAGAGTAAGGAGGAGGGGAGGAAGTCAGGGAGAGACTGAGGGGGAGGGGAGGGAGTCAGGGAGAGGTTGGAGGGGGAAGGAGTCAGGGAGAGATTGAAGGGGGAGGTGAGTCAGGGAGAGATTGAGGAGGAGGGGAGAGAGTCAGGGAGAGATTGAGGAGGAGGGAGGGAGTCAAGGAGAGAGTGAGGGGGGAGGGGAGAGAGTCAGGGAGAGATTGAGGAGGAGGGAGGGAGTCAAGGAGAGAGTGAGGGGGGAGGGGAGGGAGTCAGGGAGAGATTGAGGAGGAGGGGAGGGAGTCAGGGAGAGAGTGAGGGGGAGGGGTGGGAGTCAGGGAGAGATCGAGGAGGGGGAGGGAGTCAGGGAGAGAGTGAGGGGAGGGGAGGGAGTCAGGGAGAGAGTGAGGAGGGGAGGGGGAGTCAGGGAGAGATTGAGGGGAGAGGAGTCGGGGGAGATTGAGGGGGAGGGGAGGGGAGTCGGGGAAGGTTGAGGGGGGAGGGGAGGGGAGTCGGGGAGAGATTGAGGAGGGAGGGGAGGGGAGTCAGGGGAGATTGAGGGGGGAGGGGAAGGTAGTTGAGGAGAGATTGAGGGGAAGGGGATGGAATCAGGGAGAGATTGAGGGAGGGGAGGGAGTCAGGGAGAGGTTGGAGGAGGAGGGAGTCAGGGAGAGATTGAGAGGGGGGAGGGAGTCAGGGAGAGATTGGGGGCAGGGGAGTCGGGGAGAGATTGAGGAGGAGGGGAGGAAGTCAGGGAGAGACTGAGGGGGGAGGGGAGGGAGTCAGGGAGAGGTTGGAGGGGGAAGGAGTCAGGGAGAGATTGAAGGGGGAGGTGAGTCAGGGAGAGATTGAGGAGCAGGGGAGGGAGTCAGGGAGAGATTGAGGAGCAGGGGAGGGAGTCAGGGAGAGATTGAGGAGCGGGGAGGGAGTCAGGGAGAGATTGAAGGGGGAGGTGAGTCAGGGAGAGATTGAGGAGGAGGGGAGAGAGTCAGGGAGAGATTGAGGAGGAGGGAGGGAGTCAAGGAGAGAGTGAGGGGGGAGGGGAGGGAGTCAGGGAGAGATTGAGGAGGAGGGGAGGGAGTCAGGGAGAGATTGAAGGGGAGGTGAGTCAGGGAGAGATTGAGGAGGAGGGGAGAGAGTCAGGGAGAGATTGAGGAGGAGGGAGGGAGTCAAGGACAGAGTGAGGGGGGAGGGGAGGGAGTCAGGGAGAGATTGAGGAGGAGGGGAGGGAGTCAGGGAGAGAGTGAGGGGGGAGGGGAGGGAGTCAGGGAGAGATTGAGGAGGAGGGGAGGGAGTCAGTGAGAGAGTGAGGGGAGGGGTGGGAGTCAGGGAGAGATCGAGGAGGGGGAGGGAGTCAGGGAGAAAGTGAGGGGAGGGGAGGGAGTCAGGGAGAGAGTGAGGAGGGGAGGGGGAGTCAGGGAGAGATTGAGGGGAGGGGAGTCGGGGGAGATTGAGGGGGGAGGGGAGGGGAGTCGGGGAAGGTTGAGGGGGGAGGGGAGGGGAGTCGGGGAGAGATTGAGGAGGGGGGGAGGGGAGTCAGGGGAGATTGAGGGGGGAGGGGAGGGGAGTCAGGGAGAGATTGAAGGGGAGGGGAGGGGAGTCGGGGGAGATTGAGGGGGAGGGGAGGGGAGTCGGGGAGAGATTGAGGGGGGAGGGGAGGGGAGTCGGGGAGAGATTGAGGGGGAGGGGAGTCAGAGAGTTTGAGGAGGGAGGGGAGGGGAGTTGGGGAGAGATTGAGGGTGGAGGGGAGGGGAGTCGGGGAGATTGAGGGGGAGGGGAGTCGGGGGAGATTGAGGAGGGAGGGGAGGGAGTCGGAGACATTGAGGGAGAGAGAGGAGAGGTTGGAGGGGGAGGGAGTCAGGGAGAGATTGAGGAGGGAGGGGAGGGGAGTTGGGGAGAGATTGAGGGGGAGGAGAGGGGAGTTGGGGGAGATTGAGGAGGGAGAGGAGGGGGGGTCGGGGAGAGGTAGGGGGAGGGGAGAGCAGGCCTCTGTCTGTGAGTTGTTTGCTGAATTGCTTATGAAGCCAACACAACTTCCCCTGGTAAGGGTCATCAGTTCCCAACTAAACAGCAGCGGCTGGTACCAGAATCCCCAGGCAGCCGCTGTTCCACACACAGTTGTTCATCTTTGTGCCAAAGGTGTTTACTCTGGACCGAGAGAGAGGGACAGGAGGGGAGGGGAGGGAGACGGAGGGAGAGACAGGAGGGGAGGGCAGAGATGAGGATGGGAGAGGGGTGGGAGGAGGGGAGGGAAGAGGACTGGAGGGGAAGGGAGTAGGGAACAAGTTAGAGAGAGGAGGGGAGAGTGATGTGTGGAGTCTGAGAGATGGAGGGAGTGTGTGAGAGAGAGAAAGATGGAGGGAATGTGTGAGAGACAGAGGGAAAGAGTGTGTGAGAGAGATGGAGGGAGTGTGTGTGAGAGAGAGAGATGGAGTGTGTGTGTGAGAGATGGAGGGAATGTGTGTGAGAGAGAGAGGAGACAAGACGAGGAGACCGAGGGAGAGTTTCAGAGATGAGAGGTGGAGGGGCTGAGAGAAATGGAGAGAGGCAGCTGAGGAAGAGGGGAGAGAGAGGTGATGTGGGGCGAGGGAGTGCAGATAGACAGATGGATGGGGCCGACAGAGAGGGGAGTGAGACAGACGCAGCGTGCTGTGTGCCGCGGTCTGAGGCTCCCCAATGGGACGTTCCCAGCCAGAGGGTAATTCCCGTGTGGGGAGCGAGCTCTGCCCTGGGTGGGGGACAGGACACTACTGCGTTCCAGCAGGACCAGTGTGACGAGCCTGTGGTGACAGGCGGGGATATGTGTGGGAAGACATTCCAGGCACTGTGGCAAACATCCCTGCCTGTGGTCACAGCCGATGTGAATGGGAACATACACAAAGCAGGCACAGATTCAGCAGGACAGTGGACAGGACACTAGTTGGAAAATATTTCGCAAAGGACAGACACCGCTGGGCAAAACCCTCATTGCATCAGGACGGTGTGGAGGGAATCTCACTCTGTGACTGACCCCGGGAGTGTGTGATGGGACGGTGTGGAGGGAGCTTCACTCTGTGTCTGACCCCGGGAGTGTGTGATGGGACGGTGTGGAGGGAATCTCACTCTGTGACTGACCCCGGGAGTGTGTGATGGGACGGTGTGGAGAGAGCTTCACTCTGTGACTGACCCCGGGAGTGTGTGATGCGACGGTGTAGAGGGAGATTCACTCTGTGTCTGACCCCGGGAGTGTGTGATGGGGCGGTGTGGAGGGAGATTCACTCTGTGTCTGACCCCGGGAGTGTGAGATGGGACGGTGTGGAGGGAGATTCACTCTGTGTCTGACCCCGGGGGTGTGTAATGGGATGGTGTGGAGCAAGTTCACACTGTGTCTGACCCCGGGAGTGTGTGATGGGACAGTGTGGAGCGAGTTTCACTCTGTGTCTGACCCCGGGAGTGTGTGATGGGACAGTGTGGAGGAAGTTTCACTCGGTGTCTGACCCCGGGAGTGTGTGATGGGACGGTGTGGAGGAAATTTCACTGTGTCTGACCCCGGGATTGTGTGATGGGACGGTGTGGAGGGAGTTTCACTCCATGTCCGACCCCAGGTTTGTGAGTTGGGATGTTTCCCATCTCAGCCAGTCCCATTTTACTGGTGTTTGGTCTGTATTCTTCCTTTCCTACTCATGTGCTTGTCCTGGTGTATTTTCTATGTTGTTAATATACGTGCCTCAACCAGTTCCTCTGGCAATTCGTTCACATGTGGACCATGCAGAGAGTGAAAAAGATACCCCTCGTGGCCCTATTAAATCTCTCCCCCTCACGTTAAACCTGTACCTTCTTGTTCTTGATTCACCAACTCAGGAGGAAAAATTCGGTTTGTCTCCTAAAACACTTGAAAACTTCTCCAGATATTCTAAGTGGCTGCATCTCCGTCTGATTTGGGGGGTATAGTGGGGGGTGGGGGCTACTTCACAAGACCGGAGTAGGTTGCAGAAAGTTCCATTATGGGTACCAGCGTCCATAGTATCCAAGATATCTTCGGGGAGCGGTGTCTCAGGAAGACAGCTTCCATCATTAAAGACCTCCACCACCCAGGACATGCCCACTGCACATCGTTACCATCAGGAAGGAGGTACAGGAGCCCGAAGGCACACGCTCATCAATTCAGGAACAGCTTCCCACCTGCCATCCGATTTCTGAATGGCCATTGAACCCGTGAACACCACCACACACAAGCAAGAGAAAATCTGCTGATGCTGGAAAACCAAGCAACACACACAAAATACTGGAGGAACTCAGCAGGCCAGGCAGCACCAATGAAAAAGAGTGCAGTTGATGTTTTAGTCCTTCCGGAGGGTTTCGGCCTGAAACGTCGACTGTGCTCTTTTCCATAGGTGCTGCATGGCCTGCTGAGTTCCTCCAGCTTTTTGTGTGTGTTGCTAACACTACCACACCACTTAAAAAAAATTTATTTCTGTTTTTGCATTAATTTTAACAACTGTTTAATATACAGAGCTGTGGAAATATATTCAGCCTCCACTGCTAATTTCACAATTTACTGTCCCATTTTCTAAATTTGAAATATATTGAAAGATTTTTTGAGCTAATCTACAAAACCCTGTGCATCATGTCAAATCCGAAGAAACAAATTTCCAAAACCTGTACAATTTACTAAAACTTAAAAACCAAAACTGAGAGACTGATAAAGTATTTATCCCCTTTGTAATTACAACGCTAACTCTCCTCAAGGGTGATATACAATAGCAACTCACCCAATTTGTTGATGTGGAAAATTGGGGGATGACCTGTTTTCAATGAATTCAGAAGAATAACTACCCCCTCTCTGTATGGTCCAACAGTTACGGTAGATTTTCAACAGACCCAACCAAAATGAAAACAAAAGAGTGTTCAGGATAATAACAGAGAAGCAGAAATCCAAGGAAGGGTACGAGACCATCTCAAAGGCTTGGCCCGGAGAATGTTACCTTGTTTGGAGGTATAAATGGGTACGTTTTAATGACAGTAAACCCGAACTTGAGCTTTCACTGGAGCCAAACACATACACAGAAAGCAGTATCCATCGTCAAAGAGCCTGTTTATTTATCTGAGTGTTTATTTATTCAATCACTCATTTGTCTGTCTGTCTGGAAAAGAGCAAACAGCTGATGTTCCAGGTCGAGACCCTTCATCAGGACCCCGAAGGA
Source organism: Mobula birostris (assembly GCF_030028105.1). Classification (NCBI taxonomy): domain Eukaryota; kingdom Metazoa; phylum Chordata; class Chondrichthyes; order Myliobatiformes; family Myliobatidae; genus Mobula; species Mobula birostris. The sequence goes on from NC_092379.1 coordinate 17,801,790, forward strand.
GAGCCTCGGTCCGAAACGTCGACTGTTGTACTCTTTTCTGATCATTAAATTTGCAGACGATACCACAGTGGTGGGGCTCATCAGCAAAAATGATGAAACTATGTACAGGGAGGAGGTCAAACACCTAGAGAGCTGGTGCAGGGATGACAACTCGATGCTTAATGTCACCAAAACCAAGGAGATGATCATCGATTTCAGACGGTCTCAGCCTGAGCACACACCCCTCAGCATCAGCGGCTCCACAGTGGAGAGAGTGGAAAACATCAAGTTCCTTGGGGTGCAGATCTCGCACAATCTCACCTGGTCCAGGAACACCACTGGGATTGTGAAACGGGCCCAGCAGAGATCGCACTTTCTGAGGAAGCTTAAACAAGCATCACTCCCCACTAACATCTTAACTACATTCTACAGAGGCGTGATTGAGAGTGTGCTGACCTTTTGCATCACAACCTGGTACTCCAGCTGCAGTGCTGTCGACAAAAAAGCCTTGCAGAGGGTGGTTAGGGGAGCAGAGAAGGTTATTGGGGTCTCCCGACCTTCTGTCCAAGCGTCGATGCCTCCAGAAGACTCGGTACATCATTAAAGACCCCTCACACCCTTTCCATGAACTGCTTGTTCCTCTGCCATCAGGCAAACATTACAGGAGCATCAGAACTAAAACCACAAGGCTACGAAGCAGCTTCCTCCCACAGGCAGACAGACTGCTAAATAGCTGCTCTACCTGACTCTGCTTTGGACACTTTTAACTTGCACTGAACACTTATAACTGATTTAACTGACATGTGGCCGTTGTGTTTTACTATTTATTGTTGTGTTTATTATTTAGTGTTGCGTTTGTTATGTTATGATTGCACTGCCCCTGAGGAACGCTGTCTCATTCTGCCCTGCAGAGCTGGTGTATGGTTAGAATGACAATAAAGTTTTTTGAATCTTTGTATCTTTTCCATGGATGCTGCCTGACCTGCTGAGTTCCTCCAGCATTGTGCGTGTGTTGCTTTGGATTTCCGGCCAATGCAGTTTTTCTTGTGTCTGTCTATCTACGCATTTGAAAATGCAGTATGAGACAATGAACCGAGGTGCCCAGCCACCCACCTACTTAACCTGGGCTAACCACAGGACAGTTTACAATGACCAGTTATCCTCCTGACCGGTGTGTAATTGGAGGAAACCCATGCAGTCACTGGGAAAATGTTAAAAACTCCTTATATATGGCGCCAGATTTAAATTCCGAAATTCAGAAGCTCCCCAGCTGTAATAACGCCATGCTAACCACTATGCTACAGTGGCATCACGGGGACTTAGTGTCCATTGTATTGAAAGGACAGGCAGCTAGGCAGGGGTAAAAAATTAAATCAAATCCTGAGAATGAGGTGAATTAGGATCAGAAGGTGTAGAATCTTTGTGGGTAGAGTTTAGAAACTGAAAGGGTAAAAGATGGGAGTTAAATACAGGCCTCTGGACAGTAGCCAGGTTGTGGGCTACAAATTACAGCAGGGGATAGAAACAGCATGTAAAAAGGGCAGTGTTGTGATCGTTATGGGTTTTAATATGCAGGTAGATTGGGGCAATCAGGTTGCTTGCTTCTGGATCGGAAGAGAAGGAACTTGTAGAATGCCTGTGAGATGGCTTTTTAGAGCAGCTTGTGGTTGAGCCCACTAAGGGAAAAAAAAACTCTGGATTGTGTGTTGGGTAATGAACCAAATTTGATTAGGGAGCTTAGGGTAAAGGAACCATTAGGTTAGGTGATCATAATATGATAGAATTCACTCTGCAATTTGAGAAGGAGAAGCTAAAATCAGATGTATTGGTATTGCAGTGGGCTACAGAGGCATGAGAGAGGAGCTGGCCAAAGTTGATTTCAGCAGGCTGCAATCAGCTTGAGAGATCGTTCATTGGTGACGCGGAACGAGGTTTAAAAAGAACTCCAGTGCTTTCGCTGGCTGCAATCAGCGCAGGGCCAATAAAGAGAAGGGAGGTGTAGCCAGCATGGCCATTATTGGGATGGGCTGGTGTTAGACTACTCAGGCTTTGGATGACCTCAACAGGCTTAGGCAAGCACAGCCAGCAGTTCTGAGTAAGTAGATAAGTTTCTAGTATTTTGTTTTCTGTTAGTACAGAGCTTGTGCACTGTGAATGGGTCTGGAAGTAGTGGTCTGGTTTTGGGGCGAGATGTGGGGAATTTGGGAGACCTCCTATCTCCTTGATAACTACATTTGGATGAAGTGCACCGAGCTATAGCCCCTGAGGGGCCATGTTAAGGAACTGGAGCTGCAGCTGGATGACTTTCGGCTCACATGGGAAAATGAGGAGGTGATAGATAGGAGCTACAGTGTGGTAGTCACCTCTAAGTTGCAGGAGGTTGGTACCAACGACATAGGTTGGAAAAAGGAGGGAGTCCTGAAGAGAGATTGTAGAGGGTTCGGCAGAAAGCTGAAAAGCAGGACCTCCAGGGTAGTAATCTCTGGATTGCTGCCTGTGCCATGGGTCGGTGAGGGTAAGAAGAAGATAATTTGGCAGATGAATGTGTGGCTGAGGAATTGGTGCAAGGGGCAGGGTTTTGGATTTCTGGATCATTGGGACCTCTTCTGAGGAAAGTAAGACCTGTACAAAAAGGACGTGTTACACCTGAACCCAGGAGGGACCAGTATTGTGGATGGGTTTGCTGGAGCTGTTGGGGAGGGTTTAAACTAATTTGACAGGGAGGGATGGGAACTGGAGTGATAGGGCTGAGGACGGGGCACTTGGTGTGTAGTGAGGCTGAGAGGAAAGGACAGGCAGATGATAGGACAAAATTGCAGTCAGTGGGATGAGTTAAAACGGGGTCCCCAACCTTTGTCGCACCGCAGACCGTTTTAATACTGACGATATTCTTGCGGACCGGCCGATGGGGTGGGGGTGTTCAAGTTCAATAGTGCGTGACAGGGAATGAGGAAAGTGCAGCTGACTCATATCGTTTCATATCGTTCCTCGTGGCCCAGCAGCTCATGCTTTGTGGCCCGGTGGTCGGAGACCATTGAGTTAAGGTGATCGAAAAGGGTGATGATTACAAGATTGAAGGTGATATTTCTGAATACACACAGTATATGGCATAAGGTAGATGATGTTGAAGCACAGTTAGAGATCGGCAGCTGTGATGTTGTGGGCATTGCTGAGTCATGGCTGGAAGATGATAATAGTTGGGAGTTTAACATCCAAGGTATTGAAAGGACAGGCAGGTAGGCAGAGGGGGCGGGGTGGCTCTGTTGATTAAAAAAAAGTTAAATCATTATAAAAAGGTGACATAGAATCGGAAGATGTAGAATCCTTGTGGGTAGAGTCAAGAAACTGCAAGGGTAAAAAGACCCTGGTGGGACAGTGGCCAGGATGTGGGCTACAAGTTGCAATGGAAGATAGCAAAGGCAGTGTTGTGATCGTCATGGGGGGGATTTCAATATGCAGGTAGATTGGGAAATCAGGTTGATGCTGAGAAAGAAATTGTAGAATGCCTATGAGATGGCTTTTTAGAACAGCTGGTGGTTGAGTCCACTAGGGAAATGATAATTCTGGATCGGGTGTTATGTAAAGAACCATTCAATACTATTGTTTTCTCAAAACTAATCAATAAACTTGAAGACTTTGGCTTCATTACTTCCTTGTGCAATTGGATCCTCGATTTCCTCACATGCAGAGCCCAGGATGTTCGGGTTGGCAACAACATCTCCTCGACGATCTCTGTCAGCATGGGTGCACCACAGGGCTGTGTGCTTCGCCCCCTGCTCGACCCCCTTTACACTTATGTCTGTGTTACTAAATTAGCTTTATTTAAGTTCGCTGACAACACCACTGTTGTAGGCCGAATCTAAGCTGGTAACAAATCAGCATATAGGAGGGAAATTGAAAATCTGGCTGAGTAGTGTCATAACAACAACCTTTTTCTCAGTGCCGTCAAGACCAAGGAGCTGATTATTAACTTCAGGAGGAGGAAAATGGAGATCTATGAGGCAGTCCTTATCAATCCTCATTCCCCGGGGTTATTATCTTGGAGGACCTGTCCTGGGCTGAGCTTGTAAATACAATCACAAAGAAAGTACGGCATCACCTCTACTTCCTTAGAAGTTTGCGAAGATGACACCTAAAACTTTGACAATGTTCTGTAGATGTGTGGTGGAGTGTATTTTGAATGGCTACATCACAGCCTGGTATGGAAACACCAGTTCTCTCCTCTGCAAAAAGAAGTGCAAAGCCCTCCCCACCATTGAGCACACCCACCTGGAGCATTGTCACAGGAAAGCAGCATCTATCATCAGGGACCCCCACCACCCAGGTCATGCACTCTCCTTGCTGCTTTCTTCAGGGAGAAGGTACAAGAGCATCAGGAAGCTCACCACCAGGTTCAAGAACGCTTATTACCCTTCAACCATCAGGCTCCTGAACCACGGGGGATAACTTCACTCAACTTCACTTGGCCCATCATTGAATGTTCCCACAACCTATGCACTCACTTTCAAGGACTCTTCATTTGATAATCTTAATATTTTTTCTCAGCGCTAGCTGGTAAAATCTGAGGTACAGGCACAACCAAGCACACTCATTTCTCAATTGCTAGGAACTTTTGGGCTATTCTTGTGGTGTTTAGTATTGTGCCTTTCTGGAGATTTACATAAATATTACTGTGTGGGCTTAATTACTTAATGCTATTGTGTAGTGACTTTGGGATAATACCAGTTGTATTTCTGGTGTCTTTCACTGACTGATTTCTGTACGTTAGGTGTGTTTGGATTAGCCGTATCTAGTGAGTAAGTTCTTCTTGCTTGTTTATTCTGGATTATCCTATCAGTAATAACGGATCAGTCATAATATAATTTGTAGAACTCTGATGCTTAAACAAGACCAGGCTTGTATTTATAGTATAGTATGGTTTCTTTTATGAGTTTGTATTTTAAAGCAGGATTTTGTTGAATGATGTTTGTCACTTGATTGTGCCTGTGTAAGTAATCAGATTGAGTTAAACTGCTACAGGATCCTGCAATGTGTTGGATTGTTTCTGGTTTCTCTTGGCATTTTCTGCATTTATCATCTTGAATTTGTTGGTCTTTTATTATGTATTTTGATATTTTTTGAGTTAGTCATCTGATGCAGTATTGCCACAAGGAGCCCTTCCGTTTGTGGGAAGAGGTTTCCAACTCTGTGTCGGTCATTCGACGCTTCCTCATCAACATCTAGTCTGCTCAGATCATGGGGCTACCTTCCATGGAGGGTTGTGCTTTCACTTAAGTTTAGTGGTGCGTACTAGTTAGCAGAATTACATGTGCTCATGTGGAGTGCTGAATCCTCTTTTCATTGATGAAAATATATCCTGAGGTTTTATCTGACTGTTGTGTAAATAGTTATGTCTGTTATTCCTCTTCCTCCTCCTGCCTATGGTAGTGTGAATCTAAGTGTGTTTGAGTGTACATGGTGATTTCTAAAATTTGTCATTTCAGTTCTTATTTTTCTTTGTAAGTTTTCCAGATTGATTTCAGAGCAAAATATTATGCCAAAAGAATACGTTACCATGGGAACAGCAAAAGTGTTAATTTGCCTTTGTTATATTTTTACTGTTGAGCTCTGTTTGGCTGATTTTCTGAAGCCTTGAAGTAAATTCTGTCAAAAGTTTTCCTTTTATCGCACTGTGATCTATTTTCTTTGCTTGTTGATATCCCAGGTATTTCTTCCATTCATCCATTGGTTGTGTTGTAGCCTGCTGCCCTGGTTTGTATTCTATTAGCTCCATTGCACCTTTCTTTAAGTTTAATGTTCTGCACTTGTCCAGTCCAAAGTTCATGTTTATATCTTTAGAAAATAGTTCTACTATGTGAATTAATTGTTTTAGCTTTACTGATGATGGAGTGTACAATTTAAAATTGTCCATGTGTGTCAAGGTATAATTCATTTTCTTATTTGATACCCTGTTTTTGTCCAAATCAGTAAATTAGAGAGCAGGTTTAAAGTTAGTCAAAACCATAGTGGGCTTGGAGAATTGCCCTGGAAAATGCCTCAGTTTATTTTGGTAACAGTGTTTGTTCTTTTTTTGGTTATTAATGGTTAGAATGATTATAGTATGCTAGTGCTTCATCAAATGTTGTGGGAATTTCGCAAGTATTGTGTGTAGTTGATATACATTAACCATGAGTGTGGGACAGAATCAAATGCTTTTCTGGTCAGTATTGCAACATGAAAGATTTCCATCGGGCTTGGTATAGAATTATGAAATCTATTATCAGTTGTTCTTTGCATCCTTTCATACCCTTATGCCATCCTTTCTGATCTTCTGTCAGTATGTTGTGGTTATCTCAGTGAGTGGCGATTGGTTGCAAGATTCATGATGTCACAATTTTATATATAATTTGTAAACAAGTAATAGAACGGTATTTTGATGGGTCATTTGTGATTTGTCCTTTAGGAGAGAGATATGACAAGGAAAAACATAAATTCTGGCACTTTTTCAGGATTTTAAAGAAATTTATTGATACGTATTGATAGGTACAGATGAAAGTGAGTAAATTTTTCATATCGGTAATTATGAATATTATCACTGCTGGTACTTTTCCAGTTGTGGGCATTTCTTATAACCTCTTTCTGCATATCCATTGTAACTTCAGGCATTTGCATTTCTTTAATTGTGTTTGTTAGTAATTCTCTATTGGGGTTGGTGACATTTTGGTATGTCGAATTTAGTTTCAATGTCCTATATAAACCTTTTTCACTGTTTCTGAACTGATTTGCTGGATTGATTGTATCTTGTATGGACCTTATATTTGCTTACTATTTCCTTAGCTTCTCTCTTAACTTTCTTGCCTGGGTTATGCATTTTATACTCCATTAGGCGGGCTATTTCTGCTCTTAAGGTTTCAATTTTGTTTCTTAATCTCTCCTGCCATTTTGGTGTTCTCATGTCATTACTGAGTTTTGGGGTTCTATTATGAGTGTCTCTATTATGGAGCCATTGCATTGCACTGCCATTAATGCTGCGCAGTATGGTATTTTGTGTAGTTCTTCGAATGTTTCATGTTTTCTTGAATATTGAGGTAATAGAATATTGTTGAGAATATTAACAGTTATTACAATTTTTGGTAATTATGAATTGTTGTTTTAATTTTTTCTCAGCTCAGACTGGTATAACCTGAGCACGCTAATTTCTCAGTTGCTAGGATCTTTAAGACTATTCTAGTGGTGTTTAGTATTGTGGCTTTCTGAAGTCTTACTTAAATATTGTTGTGTAGGCCTAATTGTTTAATGCTATTGTGTCGTGACTTTGGGTTTGTACAAGTTGTAGATATTACTATTTGGACAAAGTAAACCCTGTTCATGTTCCATAGTCTTTCAATTTCCTCTTTTAATTCAACATATTTCTGGTGGTTTTCACTTATTGAATTTTGAATATTATGTGCGTTTGGAATGGGTATATCTATTAAATAAGTGCTTGTTTATTATTTTTTTCTTTTATTTTGTATTTGTACAGATTGTTGTCTTTTGCACAGTGGTTATCCACCTTGTTGGTGTGGTCTTTCATTGATTTTGTTACAGTTATTGGATTTATTGAGTATGCCCACAGGAAAATGAATGACAGTGTTTTATATGGTACTTTGATAATAAATTTACTTTGAACTTTGAACCTAGATTTGATTAGTGAGCTTAAGGTAAAGGAACCCTTAGGAGGGAGACAGAGATCATAATAAGATAGTATTCACCCTGCAGTTTGAGAGGGAGAAGCTAAAGTCAGATGTACCAGCATTACAGTAGAGTAAAGGGAATTAAGAGGCATGGGAGAGGAGCTGACCAAAGTTCATTGGAAGGGAACACTAGCAGAGATGATGGCAGAGCAGCAATGGTTGGTGTTTTGGGGGGAAACTCTGAAGGTGCAGGAAAGATCATCCCAAAGGTAAAGTAGTATTCCAAAGAGAGGATGAGACAACCGTGGCTGACAATGAAAGTTAGAAGACGGCATAAAAGGGAAAGAGGGAGCATATAATTTAGCAAAAATTAGTGGGAAGGTAGATATGGAAGAACTTAACCCTGAGAATTAAGCATTAACAAAATCATGAGAATAGCAGGGTAAGAAGCCAATGGGGGTCTGTCTACTTGTATTAATTAGCAATAAGTCCTGTTAGAAATGAAGAACTGATAACACACGGGTGTTGTGAGTAAGGAGAACCCCTTAGCCTTCAAGTCTACATGACTAACGGCTTGGTTTCTTCTAAGTAATGGGGATCTGATTGTGCATGTGGGGGACCCCATGTAACGTATGGAAATACCCAGAAGCTTGTAGATAAGGTCTAAGCAGAAATCATGAACCCTAAAAACTGCTGAACACGTATTTTACATATAAAAGACATGCCTGTGCTTGCTTTAGCTGAGTCTCTTAGCGGGTCTCCTGATCACATAATAAAGTAATTAAGTCAAATACAAGGGGTCTGTGTGTTTGCTTAAAGTCTAAGCAGCGATAGTAAACGTCGCTGACAGTAGAGGATTGGGACGCTTTTAAAAGCCAACAGAAAGCAAATAAAAAAGCCACAAAGAGAGAAGAGAATAAATATGAAGGTAAGCTAGCCAATAATATCAAAGAGGATACAAAAATATTTTTCAGATATATAAAAATAGACGAGTAAATATCGGACCACTGGAAAATGATGCTGGAGAGGTGGTACTGGGGGAGCAGAGAAATACTTACGAAGTTTGTATTTTGCATCCGTCTTCACAGTGGAAGGCACCACCAGTATGCCAGAACTTTGAGCGGCAGGGAGCAGAGTTGCTTTTACTAAGGAGAAACTGAAAGGTCTGAAGGTGGATAAGTCACCTGGACCAGATGGTGAACCCCAGCGTTCTGAAAGATGTGGCCGAAGAGATTGTGGAGGCATTAGCAATGATATTTCAAGATTCTTTTCACATTATACAGTATGCCAGTGATCTGGATGAAAGAATTGATGACTTTGTGACCCAAGTTTGCGGATGATACAAAGTTAGCTGGAAGGGCAGGTAGTGTTGAGGAAGCAAGGTGTCTGCAGAAGGTTAGGGGAATGGGCAAAGAAATACCAGATGGAATATAGGTTAGGGAACGCAGAAGCAAAAATTGGTGTGGACTACTTTCTAAATAAGATTAGATTAGATTATGAGGACACACAGTCCTCTTTTATTGTCATTTAGTAATGCATGCATTAAGAAATGATACAATATTCCTCCGGTGTGATATCACAAAACACAGGACAGACCAAGACTGGAAAAACTGACAAAACTACATAATTATAACATATAGTTACAACAGTGCAACAATACCATAACTTGATGAAGAACAGGCCATGGCACAGTAAAGAAGTTCAAAGTCTCTCGAAAGTCCCACATCTCACGCAGACGGGAGAAGGAAGAAAACACTCCCTGCCATGCCCAACCACAGTCTGACTCTGAGTCGTCTGAAAACTTTGAGCTCCGACACTGAGTGCCGAGCACCATCTCTGTCCGAACGATTCGACCTCAGCCTCGGTCGCCAACAGCAGGCAAAGCCAGGGATTTTGGGGCCTTCCCTCCGGAGATTCTCGATCGCACAGTAGCAGCAATAGCGAACCGAGCATTTCAGAAATTTCTGCAGATGTTCCTCCGTGCTTCTCACGTCTGCCTCTATCAAATCAGAATTGTGCACGGCATCCTACTTACAAATACGATATCATTTCACCGGAGAGCTGTGCGCACTGCGTCATGCGGCCACCTTCTCCTCCCGCTTTATTTTTGAATTGGCATAATATTCAAAAATCTAAGGTTCAAAGGGACGTGGGAGTTCTCATGCAGGATTCCCTGAAGGTTAATTTGCAGGTTGAGTCGGGATGAGGAAGTCAGATGCAATGTTAGCATTCATTTCGGGAGGACTGAAATATGAGAGCAAAGATATGATACTGAGCCTTATAAGACATTAGTCAGGCTGCACTTGGGGTCTTGTGGGCTGTTTTGGGCCCCTTATCTAAGAAAAGATGTGCTGGCATTGGAAAGGGTCCAGAGGAGGTTTACGAGAATGATTCCAGAAATGAAAAAGTTATCGTATGAGGAGTGTTTGATGGCTCTGGACCTGTACTCACTGGAGTTTAGAAGAATGAGGGGGGATCTCACTAAAACCTGTCGAATATTGAAAGGCCTTGATAGAGTGGATGTGGAGAGGATGCTGCCTATAGATGGGGAGTCTAGCATCAGGGGCACAGCCTTAGAATGGAAGGATTTATGACAGAGAGGAGGAAAGAGTTCTTTAGTCAGAGTGTGATAAATCTATGGAATTCATTGCCACAGACAGCAGTGGAGGCCAAGTCATTGGGTATATTTGAGGGGAGGTTGATAAGTTCATGATTAATCGGGGTTTCAAAGGTTACGTGGAGAAGGCAACAGAATGGGGTTAGGAGGGATAATATATCAACCATGGTGAAGTGGCGGAACAGACTCAATGGGCCGAATGGCCTAATTCTTCTCCTATGCCTTATGGAAGGGCACACTAGGACGGTGGCATAGCAGCACGGGCTGGAGTTTCTGGGAGGAATTCAGAAGGAAGAGGATAGATAAATCCCAAAGAAGAACAAGTATTCCAATGGGAGGGTGAGGCAACTGTGTCTGACAAGGGAAGTCAAGGACAGCATAGAAGCAAAAGAGAGGGCTTATTATATTGTAAAAATTAGTGTGAAGCTGCAGGTTTGGGAAGATTTTCAAAACCAACAGAAGGAAACTAAGAAAGCAACAAGATGAGAATAGATGAAACATGAAGAAAGCCTCTGCAATAATATCAAAGAGGATACGAAAAGTTTTGCCAGACACATAAAGAGTAAGAGAGGGTTGAGAGTGGTTATCAGACCACCGGAAAATGACACTGGAGAGGTAGTGATGGGGTGGGGCGAGGTGGACAAAGAAACCGCAAACTCTTGAAATATTTTGTGCAGTCTTCATTGTCGAGAACATTTCCATAAAGCCAGAAATTCAAGAGTGTTGGGGGCAGAAGTGAGAGTAATTATCTTTACTAGGGAGAAGGTGCTTAGGAAGCTGAAAGGTCTGAAGGTAGATAAATTACCTGGACCAGGTGGCTACACCCCAGGGTTCTGAAAGAAGTGGTTGAAGAGATTGTGGACACATTAGTAATGGTCTTTTAAGATCCTGGAATGGTTCCAGAGGACTGGAAATTTGCAAGTATCACTCCACTCTTTAAGAGGGGAGGCAAAAGACAACAAAATATTGGCCAGTTAACCAGACTTCAGTGCTTAGTAAGATGTTGAGGTCTATTGTTAGGGATAACTTTTCAGGGTACTTGGAGGCAGATGATACAACAGGCCAAAGTCTGGATGGTGAATCTGTGGAATTCATTGTCGCAGATGGCTGTGGAGACCAATGCATTGGGTATATTTAAAGCGGAGGTTCATAGGTTCTTGATTAGTCAGGGTGTCAAAGGTTTGTGGGGGGAAGACAGGATAGTGGGGTTGAGAGGGAAAGTTATGAGAATGCAGGGTGACTTGGACAGGTTGGGTGAGTGGGCAGATGCAGTTTAATGTGGATAAATGTGAGGTTATCCACTTTGGTGGTAAGAACGGGAAGGCAGATTATTATCTAAATGGAGTCAAGTTAGGAAAAGGGGAAGCACAATGATATCTAGGTGTTCTTGTACATCAGTCACTGAAAGCAAGCATGGAAGTATAGCAGATTGTGAAGAAAGCTAATGGCATGCTGGACTTCATAACAAGGGGAATTGAGTACAAGAGCAAAGAGGTCCTTCTGCAGCTGTACAGGGCCCTGGTGAGACCACACCTGAAGTACCGTGTGCAGTTTTGGTCTCCAAATTTGAAGAAGGACATTCTTGCTATTGAGGGAGTGCAGCGTAGGTTCACAAGGTTAATTTCCGGGCTGGCAAGACTGTCATATGTCGAAATATTGGAGCGACTGGGCTTGTATACTGTGGAATTTAGAAGGATGAGAGGGAATCTGATTGAAACATATAAGATTATTAAAGGATTGGACACGCTGGAGGCAGGAAGCATGTTCCCGCTGATGGGTGAGTCCAGAACCACAGGCCACAGTTTAAAAATAAGGGGTAGGCCATTAAGAACGGAGTTGAGGAAAAACTTTTTCACCCAGAGAGTGGTGGATGTATGGAATGCTCTGCCCCAGAAGGCTGTGGAGGCCAAGTCTCTGGATGCTTTCAAGAAAGGGATGGATAGAGCTCTTAAAGATAGTGGATTCAAAGGTTATGGGGATAAGGCAGGAACTGGATACTGATTGTGGATGATCAGCAATGATCACAGTGAATGGCAGTGCTGGCTCGAAGGGCCGAATGGCATCCTCCTGCACCTATTGTCTATTGTCTATAAGCAAATCAGCCCTGATGGAATGGTTGCCTGACTCAACCCACCGAATGGTCTAATTCTGTTCCGGTCTTATGGCCATCCAGGCCATGCTCTGGAGGTACTACTACAGGGGGCTGCAGATAGAGGGGATTCAGGTCCCACACCATCAGATTCAGGAACAGTTATTACTCCCCAACCAAGTGCCATGCGCAACTTCACTCACCACCGCCCGGATCTGATACGAATGACCTGCAGACTTTTTACAACTCGGGGTCTCAGTATTACTTAATCATTTATTATCTTCATCTGCACGATATTTTTTTTGTCAGACTTTGTCTATTCGTGTAGTTTTTCATACATTTATACTTGCCCCTGTATATAAATGTCAGTACAATATACACACTCTTTCCCCTGTAGATGAAGGTCCGTACAATATACACACTCTTTCCCCTGTAGATGAATGTCCGTACAATATACACACTCTTTCCGCTGTAGATGAATGTCGGTACGATATAGACACTCTTTCTCCTGTAGATGAATGTCAGTACAATATACGCACTCTTTCCCCTGTAGATGAATCTCCGTACAATATACACACTCTTTCCCCTGTACATGAATGTCGGTACGACATAGACACTCTTTCTCCTGTAGATGAATGTCGGGGTACGATATACACACTCTTTCTCCTGTAGATGAATGTCAGTACAATATACGCACTCTTTCCCCTGTAGATGAATGTCGGGGTACAATATACACACTCTTTCCCCTGTAGATGAATGTCAGTACAATATACACACTCTGTCCCCTGTAGATGAATGTCCGGATACAATATACACACTCTTTCCCCTGTACATGAATGTCGGTACGATATAGACACTCTTTCTCCTGCAGATGAATGTCGGTACAATATACACACTCTTTCCCCTGTAGATGAATGTCAGTACAATATACACACTCTTTCCCCTGTAGATGAATGTCGGTACAATATACACACTCTTTCCCCTGTCGATGAATGTCGGTACAATATACACACTCTTTCCCCTGTAGATGAATGTCAGTACAATATACACACTCTTTCCCCTGTAGATGAATGTCGGTACAATATACACACTCTTTCGCCAGTAGATGAATGTCGGGGTACAATATACACACTTTTTCCCCTGTAGATGAATGCCGGTACGATATACACACTCTTTCCCCTGTAGATGAATTTCAGTACAATATACACACTCTTTCCCCTGTGGATAAATGTCCGTACAATATACACACTCTTTCCCCTGTAGATGAATGTCAGTACAATATACACACTCTTTCCCCTGCAGATGAATGTCGCTTACGATACACACGCTCTTTCCCCTGTAGATCAATGTAGGTGCAATATACACACTCTTTCCCCTGTAGATGAATGCCGGTATGATATACACACTCTTTCGCCTGTAGATGAATGTCAGTACAATATACACACTCTTTCCCCTGTAGATAAATGTCCGTACAATATACACACTCTTTCCCCTGTAGATGAATGTTGGTACAATATACACAGTCTTTCCCCTGTAGGTGAATGTCGGGGTACAATATACACACTCTTTCCCCTGCAGATGAATGTCGGGGTGCAATATACACACTCTTTCCCCTGTAGATAAATGTCGGACTACAATATACACACTCTTTCCCCTGTACATGAATGTCGGGATACAATATACACACTCTTTCCCATGTAGATGAATGTCGATACAATATACACACTCTTTCCCATGTAGATGAATGCCGGTACGATATACACACTCTTTCCCCTGTGGATGAATGTTGGTACAATATACACACTCTTTCCCCTGTAGATGAATGTCAGTACAATATACACACTCTTTCCCCTGTAGATGAATGTCGGTACAATATACACACTCTTTCCCCTGTAGATGAATGCCGGTACGATATACACACTCTTTCCCCTGTAGATGAATGTCGGGGTATAATATACACACTCTTTCCCCTGTAGATGAATGCCGGTACGATATACACACTCTTTCCCCTGTAGATGAATGTCGGTACAATATACACACTCTTTCCCCTGTAGATGAATGTCGATACAATATACACACTCTTTCCCCTGTAGATGAATGTCAGTACAATATACACACTCTTTCCCCTGTAGATGAATGTCGGGGTACAATATACACTCTCTATCCCCTGTAGATGAATGTCGGTGCAATATACACACTCTTTCCCCTGTAGATGTATGTCGGGGTACAATATACACACTCTTTCCCCTGTGATGTAAGCCGGTACGATATACACACTCTTACCCCTATAGATAAATGTCCGTACAATATACACACTCTTTCCCCTGTAGATGAATGTTGGGGTACCATATACACACTCTTTCCCCTGTAGATGAATATCGGGGTGCAATATACACACTCTTTCCCCAGTAGATAAATGTCGGTACAATATACACACTCTTTCCCCTGTAGATCAATTTAGGTGCAATATACACACTCTTTCCCCTGTAGATGAATGTCAGTACAATATACACACTCTTTCCCCTGTAGATGAATGTCAGTACAATATACACACTCTTTCCCCTGTAGATGAATGTCGGTACAATATACACACACTTTCCCCTGTAGATGAATGTCGGGGTGCAATATACACACTCTTTCCCCTGTAGCTGAATGTCGGCGTACAATATGCACACTCTTTTCCCTGTAGATGAATGTCAGTACAATATACGCACTCTTTCCCCTGTAGATGAATGTCGGTGCAATATACACACACTTTCCCCTGTAGATGAATGTCGGGGTACAATATACACACTCTTTCCCCTGTAGATGAATGTCGGGGTGCAATATACACACACTTTCCCCTGTAGATGAATGTCGGGGTGCAATATACACACTCTTTCCCCTGTAGCTGAATGTCGGCGTACAATATACACACTCTTTCCCCTGTAGATGAATGTCGGGGTGCAATATACACACTCTTTCCCCTGTAGCTGAATGTCGGCGTACAATATGCACACTCTTTTCCCTGTAGATGAATGTCAGTACAATATACGCACTCTTTCCCCTGTAGATGAATGTCGGTGCAATATACACACTCTTTCCCCTGTAGATGAATGTCGGGGTAGAATAGACACACTCTTTCCCCTGCAGATGAATGTCGGGGTAGAATAGACACACTCTTTCCCCTGTAGATGAATGCCGGTAAGATATACACACTCTTTTCCCTGTGGATGAATTTCACTACAATATGCACACTCTTTCCCCTGTAGATGAATGTCCGGATACAATATACACACTCTTTCCCCTGTAGATGAATGTCCGGATACAATATACACACTCTTTCCCCTGTAGATGAATGTCGGTACAATATACACACTGTTTCCCCTGTAGATGAATGCCGGTACGATATACACACTCTTTCCCATGTAGATGAATGTCCGTACAATACACACACTCTTTCCCCTGTAGATGAATGTCGGGGTACAATATACACACTCTTTCCCCTGTAGATGAATGTCCGGATACAATATACACACTCTTTCCCCTGTAGATGAATGTCCGTACAATATACACACTCTTTCCCCTGTAGATGAATGTCAGTACAATATACACACTCTTTCCCCTGTAGATGAATGTCGGGGTATAATATACACACTCTTTCCCCTGTAGATGAATGTCCGGATACAATATACACACTCTTTCCCCTGTAGATGAATGTCGGCTACAATATGCGCACTCTTTCCCCTGTAGATCAATGTCGGTACAATATACACACTCTTTCCCCTGTAGATGAATGTCGGGATACAATAAACACACTCTTTCCCCTGCAGATGAATGTCGGGGTATAATATACACACTCTTTCCCCTGCAGATGAATGTCGGGGTATAATATACACACTCTTTCCCCTGTAGATGAATGTCGGGGTGCAATATACACACTCTTTCCCCTGTAGATGAATGCCGGTACAATATACACACTCTTTCCCCTGTTGATGAATGTCGGACTACAATATACACACTCTTTCCCATGTAGATGAATGTCGGTACAATATACACACTCTTTCCCCTGTAGATGAATGTCGGTACAATATACACACTCTTTCCCCTGTAGATGAATGTCAGTACAATATACACACTCTTTCCACTGTAGATGAATGTCAGTACAATATACACACTCTTTCCCCTGTAGATGAATGTCAGTACAATATACACACTCTTTCCCCTGTAGATGAATATCGGGGTAGAATAGACACACTCTTTCCCCTGTAGATGAATGCCGGTAAGATATACACACTCTTTCCCCTGTGGATGAATATCGGGGTACAATATACACACTCTTTCCCATGTAGATGAATGTCAGTACAATATACACACTCTTTCCCCTGTAGATGAATGTTGGGGTACAGTATACACACTCTTTCCCCTGTAGATGAATGTCGGGGTGCAATATACACACTCTTTCCCCTGTAGATGAATGTCCGGATACAATATACACACTCTTTCCCCTGTAGATGAATGTCGGCTACAATATGCGCACTCTTTCCCCTGTAGATCAATGTCGGTACAATATACACACTCTTTCCCCTGTAGATGAATGTCGGGATACAATAAACACACTCTTTCCCCTGCAGATGAATGTCGGGGTATAATATACACACTCTTTCCCCTGCAGATGAATGTCGGTACAATATACACACTCTTTCCCCTGTTGATGAATGTCGGACTACAATATACACACTCTTTCGCCTGTAGATGAATGTCAGTACAATATACACACTCTTTCCCATGTAGATGAATGTCGGTACAATATACACACTCTTTCCCCTGTAGATGAATGTCAGTACAATATACACACTCTTTCCCCTGTAGATGAATGACGGGGTACAATATACACACTCTTTCCCCTGTAGATGAATGTCAGTACAATATACACACTCTTTCCACTGTAGATGAATGTCAGTACAATATACACACTCTTTTCCCTGTAGATGAATGTCAGTACAATATACACACTCTTTCCCCTGTAGATGAATGTCAGTACAATATACACACTCTTTCCCCTGTAGATGAATATCGGGGTAGAATAGACACACTCTTTCCCCTGTAGATGAATGCCGGTAAGATATACACACTCTTTTCCCTGTGGATGAATATCGGGGTACAATATACACACTCTTTCCCATGTAGATGAATGTCAGTACAATATACACACTCTTTCCCCTGTAGATGAATGTTGGGGTGCAATATACACACTCTTTCCCCTGTAGCTGAATGTCGGCGTACAATATGCACACTCTTTTCCCTGTAGATGAATGTCAGTACAATATACACACTCTTTCCCCTGTAGATGAATGCCGGTACGATATACACACTCTTTCCCCTGTAGATGAATGTCAGTACAATATACACACTCTTTCCCCTGTGGATAAATGTCCGTACAATATACACACTCTTTCCCCTGTAGATGAATGTCAGTACAATATACACACTCTTTCCCCTGTAGATGAATGCCGGTACGATATACACACTCTTTCCCCTGTAGATGAATGCTGGTACGATATACACACTGTTTCCCCTGTAGTTGAATATCGGTGCAATATACAGACTCTTTCCCCTCCAGATGAATGTCGGGGTACAATATACACACACTTTCCCCTGTAGATGAATGTCGGGGTGCAATATACACACTCTTTCCCCTGTAGCTGAATGTCGGCGTACAATATGCACACTCTTTTCCCTGTAGATGAATGTCAGTACAATATACACACTCTTTCCCATGTACATGAATGTCCGTACAATACACACACTCTTTCCCCTGTAGATGAATGTCGGGGTATAATATACACACTCTTTCCCCTGTAGATGAATGTCTGGATACAATATACACACTCTTTCCCCTGTAGATGAATGTCGGCTACAATATGCGCACTCTTTCCCCTGTAGATCAATGTCGGTACAATATACACACTCTTTCCCCTGTAGATGAATGTCGGGATACAATAAACACACTCTTTCCCCTGCAGATGAATGTCGGGGTATAATATACACACTCTTTCCCCTGTAGATGAATGTCGGACTACAATATACACACTCTTTCCCCTGTTGATGAATGTCGGGATACAATATACACACTCTTTCCCATGTAGATGAATGCCGGTACGATATACACACTCTTTCCCCTGTAGATGAATGTCGGTACAATATACACACTCTTTCCCCTGTAGATGAAAGTCGGGGTGCAATATACACACTCTTTCCCCTCTAAATGAATATCGGGGTACAATATACACATTGTTTCCCATGTAGATGAATGCCGGTACAATATACACACTCTTTCCCCTGTAGATGAATTTAGGTGCAATATACACACTCTTTCCCCTGTAGATGAATGTCAGTACAATATACACACTCTTTCCCCTGTAGATGAATGTTGGGGTACAGTATACACACTCTTTCCCCTGTAGATGAATGACGGGGTACAATATACACACTCTTTCCCCTGTAGATGAATGTCGGGGTGCAATATACACACTCTTTCCCCTGTAGCTGAATGTCGGTGTACAATATACACACACTTTCCCCTGTGGATGAATGTCAGTACAATATACACACTCTTTCCACTGTAGATGAATGTCAGTACAATATACACACTCTTTCCCCTGTAGATGAATGTCGGTACAATATACACACTCTTTTCCCTGTAGATGAATGTCAGTACAATATACGCACTCTTTCCCCTGTAGATGAATGTCGGTGCAATATACACACTCTTTCCCCTGTAGATGAATGTCGGTACAATATACACACTCTTTCCCCTGTAGATGAATATCGGGGTAGAATAGACACACTCTTTCCCCTGTAGATGAATGCCGGTAAGATATACACACTCTTTTCCCTGTGGATGAATTTCACTACAATATGCACACTCTTTCCCCTGTAGATGAATGTCCGGATACAATATACACACTCTTTCCCCTGTAGATGAATGTCCGGATACAATATACACACTCTTTCCCCTGTAGATGAATGTCGGTACAATATACACACTGTTTCCGCTGTAGATGAATGTCGGGGTACAATATACACACTCTTTCCCCTGTAGATGAATGCCGGTACGATATACACACTCTTTCCCCTGTAGATGAATGTCCGGATACAATATACACACTCTTTCCCCTGTAGATGAATGTCGGGGTATAATATACACACTCTTTCCCCTGCAGATGAATGTCGGGGTACAATATACACACTCTTTCCCCTGTAGATGAATGTCGGTACGATATACACACTCTTTCCCCTGTAGATGAATGTCAGTACAATATACACACTCTTTCCCCTGTAGATGAATGTTGGTACAATATACACACTCTTTCCCCTGTAGATGAATGTCGGTACAATATACACACTCTTTCCCCTGTAGATGAATGCCGGTACGATATACACACTCTTTCCCCTGTAGATGAATGCCGGTACGATATACACACTCTTTCCCCTGTAGATGAATGTCGGTACAATATACACACTCTTTCCCCTGTAGATGAATGCCGGTACGATATACACACTCTTTCCCCTGTAGATGAATGCCGGTACGATATACACACTCTTTTCCCTGTAGATGAATGTCAGTACAATATACACGCTCTTTACCCTGTAGATGAATGTCGGGGTACAATATACACACTCTTTCCCTTGTAGATGAATGTCGGCTACAATATACACACTCTTTCCCCTGTAGATGAATGCCAGTGCGACATACACACTCTTTCCCCTGTAGATGAATGTCGGTACAATATACACGCTCTTTCCCCTGTAGATGAATGTCGGCTACAATATACGCACTCCTTCCCCTGCAGATGAATGTCGGTACAATATACGCACTCCTTCCCCTGTAGATGAATGTCCGTAGAATATACACACTCTTTCCCCTGTAGCTGAATGTCGGCGTACAATATGCACACTCTTTTCCCTGTAGATGAATGTCAGTACAATATACACACTCTTTCCCCTGTAGATGAATGCCGGTACGATATACACACTCTTTCCCCTGTAGATGAATGTCCGTACAATATACACACTCTTTCCCCTGTAGATGAATATCGGGGTAGAATAGACACACTCTTTCCCCTGTAGATGAATGCCGGTAAGATATACACACTCTTTTCCCTGTGGATGAATTTCACTACAATATGCACACTCTTTCCCCTGTAGATGAATGTCCGGATACAATATACGCACTCCTTCCCCTGCAGATGAATGTCGGTACAATATACACACTGTTTCCGCTGTAGATGAATGTCGGGGTACATTATACACACTCTTTCCTCTGTAGATGAATATCAGTACAATATACACACTCTTTCCCCTGTAGATGAATGTCGGGGTATAATATACACACTCTTTCCCCTGTAGATGAATGTCCGGATACAATATACACACTCTTTCCCCTGTAGATGAATATCGGTACAATATACACACTCTTTCCCCTGTAGATGAATGTCAGGACAATATACACACTCTTTCCCCTGTAGATGAATGTCGGTTAGCATATACACACTCTTTCGCCAGTAGATGAATGTCGGGGTACAATATACACACTTTTTCCCCTGTAGATGAATGCCGGTACGATATACACACTCCTTCCCCTGTAGATGAATGTCAGTACAATATACACACTCTTTCCCCTGCAGATGAATGTCGGGGTACAATATACACACTCTTTCCCCTGTAGATGAATGTCGGTACGATATACACACTCTTTCCCCTGTAGATGAATGTCGGTACAATATACACACTCTTTCCCCTGTAGATGAATGTCGGTACAATATACACACTCTTTCGCCTGTAGATGAATGTCGGCGTACATTATCCACACTCTTTTCCTTGTAGATGAATGTCAGTACAATATACGCACTCTTTCCCCTGTAGATGAATGCCGGGAAGATATACACACTCTTTCCCCTGTGGATGAATTTCACTACAATATGCACACTCTTTCCCCTGTAGATGAATGTCCGGATACAATATACACACTCTTTCCCCTGTAGATGAATGTCAGTACAATATACACACTCTTTCCCCTGTAGATGAATGTCCGGATACAATATACACACTCTTTCCCCTGTACAAGAATGTCGGTACAATATACACACTATTTCCCCTGTAGATGAATGCCGGTACGATATACACACTCTTTCCCCTGTAGATGAATGTCGGGATACAATATACACACTCTTTCCCCTGTAGATGAATGTCGGGGTACAATATACACACTCTTTCTCCTGCAGATGAATGTCGGTACAATATACACACTCTTTTCCCTGTAGATGAATGTCACTACAATATACACACTCTTTCCCCTGTAGATGAATGCCGGTACGATATACACACTCTTTCCCCTGTTAATGAATGTCGGGGTATGATATACACACTCTTTCCCCTGTAGATGAATGTCGGCTACAATATGCGCACTCTTTCCCCTGTAGATCAATGTCGGTACAATATACACACTCTTTCCCCTGTAGATGAATGTCGGTACAATATACGCACTCCTTCCCCTGTAGATGGATGTCCGTACAATATACACACTCTTTCCCTGTAGATGAATGTCGGCGTACAATATACGCACTCTTTTCCATGCAGATGAATGCCGGTACGATATACACACTCTTTCCCCTGTAGATGAATGTCGGTACAATATACACACTCTTTCCCCTGTAGATGAATATCGGGGTAGAATAGACACACTCTTTCCCCTGTAGATGAATGCCGGTACGATATACACACTCATTCCCCTGTAGATGAATGTCGGTACAATATACACACTCTTTCGCCTGTAGATGAATGTCGGCGTACATTATCCACACTCTTTTCCTTGTAGATGAATGTCAGTACAATATACACACTCTTTCCCCTGTAGATGAATGTCCGTACAATATACACACTCTTTCCCCTGTAGATGAATATCGGGGTAGAATAGACACACTCTTTCCCCTGTAGATGAATGTCAGTACAATATACACACTCTTTCCCCTGTAGATGAATGTCGGGGTACAATATACACACTCTTTCCCCTGTAGATGAATGCCGGTACAATATACACACTCTTTCCGCTGTAGATGAATGCCGGTACGATATACACACTCTTTCCCCTGTAGATGAATGTCAGTACAATATACACACTCTTTCCCCTGTAGATGAATGTCGGGGTACAATATACACACTCTTTCCCCTGTAGATGAATGTCGGGGTACAATATACACACTCTTTCCCCTGTGGATAAATGTCCGTACAATATACACACTCTTTCCCCTGTGGATAAATGTCCGTACAATGTACACAGTGTTTGCCCTGTAGATGAATGTCAGTACAATATACACACTCTTTCCCCTGTAGATGAATGTCACTACAATATACACACTCTTTCCCCTGTAGATGAATGTCGGTACAATATACACACTCTTTCGCCTGTAGATGAATGTCGGCGTACATTATCCACACTCTTTTCCTTGTAGATGAATGTCCGGATACAATATACACACTCTTTCCCCTGTAGATGAATGTCAGTACAATATACACACTCTTTCCCCTGTAGATGAATGTCACTACAATATACACACTCTTTCCTCTGCAGATGAATGTCGGTACAATATACACACTCTTTCCACTGTGATGTAAGCCGGTACGATATACACACTCTTTCGCCTATAGATGAATGTCGGGGTACGATATACACACTCTTTCGCCTGTATATGAATGTCGGTACAATATACACACTCTTTCCCCTGTAGATGAATGTCGGGGTACAATATACACACTCTTTCCCCTGTAGATAAATGTCCGTACAATATACACACTCTTTCCCCTGTAGATGAATGTCGGCTACAATATGCGCACTCTTTCCCCTGTAGATCAATGTCGGTACAATATACACACTCTTTCCCCTGTAGATGAATGTCGGTACAATCTACGCACTCCTTCCCCTGTAGATGAATCTCCGTACAATATACATACTCTTTCCGCTGTAGCTGAATGTCGGCGTACAATATGCACACTCTTTTCCCTGTAGATGAATGTCAGTACAATATACACACTCTTTCCCTGTAGATGAATGCCGGTACGATATACACACTCTTTCCCCTGTAGATGAATGTCGGTACAATATACACACTCTTTCGCCTGTAGATGAATGTCGGCGTACATTATCCACACTCTTTTCCTTGTAGATGAATGTCAGTACAATATACACACTCTTTCCCCTGTAGATGAATGTCCGTACAATATACACACTCTTTCCCCTGTAGATGAATATCGGGGTAGAATAGACACACTCTTTCCCCTGTAGATGAATGCCGGTAAGATATACACACTCTTTCCCCTATGGATGAATTTCACTACAATATGCACACTCTTTCCCCTGTAGTGAATGTCCGGATACAATATACACACTCTTTCCCCTGTAGATGAATGTCGGGGTATAATATACACGCTCTTTCCCCTGTAGATGAATGTCGGGGTACAATATACACACTCTTTCCCCTGTACAAGAATGTCGGTACAGTATACACACTATTTCCCCTGTAGATGAATGCCGGTACGATATACACACTCTTTCCCCTGTAGATGAATTTCAGTATAATATACACACTCTTTCCCCTGTGGATAAATGTCTGTACAATATACACACTCTTTCCCCTGTAGGTGAATGTTGGGGTACGATATACACACTCTTTCCCCTGTAGATGAATTTCAGTACAATATACACACTCTTTCCCCTGTGGATAAATGTCCGTACAATATACACAGTCTTTCCCCTGTAGATGAATGTCAGTACAATATACACACTCTTTCCCCTGTAGATGAATTTCAGTACAATATACACACTCTTTCCCCTGTGGATAAATGTCCGTACAATATACACACTCTTTCCCCTGTAGATGAATGTCAGTACAATATACACACTCTTTCCCCTGTAGATGAATGTCAGTACAATATACGCACTCTTTCCCCTGTACATGAATGTCGGTGCAATATACACACTCTTTCCCATGTAGATGAATGTCCGGATAGAATATACACACTCTTTCCCCTGTAGATGAATGTCGGGGTACAATATACGCACTCTTTTCCATGCAGATGAATGTCGGGGTACAATATACACACTCTTTCCCCTGTAGATGAATGCCGGTACGATATACACACTCGTTCCCCTGTAGATGAATGTCGGTACAATATACACACTCTTTCCCCTGTAGATGAATATCGGGGTAGAATAGACACACTCTTTCCCCTGTAGATGAATGCCGGTACGATATACACACTCTTTCCCCTGTAGATGAATGTCGGTACAATATACACACTCTTTCGCCTGTAGATGAATGTCGGCGTACATTATCCACACTCTTTTCCTTGTAGATGAATGTCAGTACAATATACACACTCTTTCCCCTGTAGATGAATGTCCGTACAATATACACACTCTTTCCCCTGTAGATGAATATCGGGGTAGAATAGACACACTCTTTCCCCTGTAGATGAATGCCGGTAAGATATACACACTCTTTCCCCTGTGGATGAATTTCACTACGATATGCACACGCTTTCCCCTGTAGATGAATGTCCGGATACAATATACACACTCTTTCCCCTGTAGATGAATGTCGGGGTACGATATACACACTCTTTCCCCTGTAGATGAATGCCGGTACGATATACACACTCTTTCCCCTATAGATGAATTTCAGTACAATATACACACTCTTTCCCCTGTGGATAAATGTCCGTACAAAGTACACAGTCTTTCCCCTGTAGATGAATGTCAGTACAATATTCACACTCTTTCCCCTGTAGGTGAATGTCGGGGTACAATATACACACACTTTCCCCTGTAGGTGAATGTCACTACAATATACACACTCTTTCCCATGTAGATGAATGTCCGGATACAATATACACACTCTTTCCCCTGTAGATGAATGTCGGTTGCGATGCACACACTCTTTCCCCTGTAGATCAATGTAGGTGCAATATACACACTCTTTCCTCTGCAGATGAATGTCGGTACAATATACACACTCTTTCCACTGTGATGTAAGCCGGTACGATATACACACTCTTTCGCCTATAGATGAATGTCGGGGTACGATATACACACTCTTTCGCCTGTAGATGGATGTCGGTACAATATACACACTCTTTCCCCTGTAGATGAATGTCAGTACAATATACACACTCTTTCCCCTGTAGATGAATGTCCGGATACAATATACACACTCTTTCCCCTGTAGATGAATGTCGGGGTACAATATACACACTCTTTCCCCTGTAGATAAATGTCCGTACAATATACACACTCTTTCCCCTGTAGATGAATGTCGGCTACAATATGCGCACTCTTTCCCCTGTAGATCAATGTCGGTACAATATACACACTCTTTCCCCTGTAGATGAATGTCGGTACAATATACGCACTCCTTCCCCTGTAGATGAATGTCCGTACAATATACACACTCTTTTCCATGCAGATGAATGTCGGGGTGCAATATACGCACTCTTTTCCATGCAGATGAATGCCGGTACGATATACACACTCTTTCCCCTGTAGATGAATGTCGGTACGATATACACACTCTTTCCCCTGTAGAGGAATATCGGGGTAGAATAGACACACTCTTTCCCCTGTAGATGAATGCCGGTACGATATACACACTCTTTCCCCTGTAGAGGAATATCGGGGTAGAATAGGCACACTCTTTCCCCTGTAGATGAATGTCGGTACAATATACACACTCTTTCCCCTGTAGATGAATGTCGGGGTGCAATATACACACTCTTTCCGCTGTAGCTGAATGTCGGCGTACAATATGCACACTCTTTTCCCTGTAGATGAATGTCGGGGTATAATATACACACTCTTTTCCCTGTAGATGAATGTCAGTACAATATACACACTCTTTCCCCTGTAGATGAATGTCAGTACAATATACACACTCTTTCCCCTGTACATGAATGTCCGTACAATATACACACTCTTTCCCCTGTAGATGAATGTCAGTACAATATACACACTCTTTCCCCTGTAGATGAATGTCGGGGTACAATATACACACTCTTTCCCCTGTAGATGAATGTCGGGGTACAATATACACACTCTTTCCCCTGCAGATGAATGTCGGTACAATATACACACTCTTTCCCCTGTAGATGAATGTCAGTACAATATACACACTCTTTCCCCTGTAGATGAATGTCGGGGTACAATATACACACTCTTTCCCCTGTAGATGAATGCCGGTACGATATACACACTCTTTCCCCTGCAGATGAATGTCGATACAATATACACACTCTTTCCCCTGTAGATGAATGTCCGTAGAATATACACACTCTTTCCCCTGTAGATGAATGTCAGTACAATATACACACTCTTTCCCCTGTAGATGAATGTCGGCTACAATATGCGCACTCTTTCCCCTGTAGATGAATGTCAGTACAATATACACACTCTTTCCCCTGTAGATGAATGTCGGTACAATATACACATTCTTTCCCCTGTAGATGAATGTCCGGATACAATATACACACTCTTTCCCCTGTAGATGAATGTCGGTACAATATACACACTCTTTCCCCTGTAGATGAATGTCGGTACAATATACGCACTCCTTCCCCTGTAGATGAATGTCCGTACAATATACACACTCTTTCCCCTGTAGATGAATGTCGGTACGATATACACACTCATTGCCCTGTAGATGAATGTCAGTACAATATACACACTCTTTCCCCTGTAGATGAATGTCCGTACAATATACACACTCTTTCCCCTGTAGATGAATATCGGGGTAGAATAGACACACTCTTTCCCCTGTAGATGAATGCCGGTAAGATATACACACACTTTCCCCTGTGGATGAATTTCATTACAATATGCACACTCTTTCCCCTGTAGATGAATGTCCGGATACAATATACACACTCTTTCCCCTGTAGATGAATGTCGGGGTACAATATACACACTCTTTCCCCTGTAGATGAATGCCGGTACGATATACACACTCTTTCCCCTGTACAAGAATGTCGGTACAATATACACACTCTTTCCCCTGTAGATGAATGTCGGGGTACAATATACACACTCTTTCCCCTGTAGATGAATGTCCGTACAATATACACACTCTTTCCCCTGTAGATGAATGTCACTACAATATACACACTCTTTCCCATGTAGATGAATGTCCGGATACAATATACACACTCTTTCCCCTGTAGATGAATGTCGGTTGCGATGCACACACTCTTTCCCCTGTAGATCAATGTAGGTGCAATATACACACTCTTTCCTCTGCAGATGAATGTCGGTACAATATATACACTCTTTCCACTGTGATGTAAGCCGGTACGATATACACACTCTTTCGCCTATAGATGAATGTCGGGGTACGATATACACACTCTTTCGCCTGTAGATGAATGTCGGTACAATATACACACTCTTTCCCCTGTAGATAAATGTCCGTACAATATACACACTCTTTCCCCTGTAGATGAATGTCGGCTACAATATGCGCACTCTTTCCCCTGTAGATCAATGTCGGTACAATATACACACTCTTTCCCCTGTAGATGAATGTCGGTACAATATACACACTCTTTCCCCTGTAGATGAATGTCGGTACAATATACGCACTCCTTCCCCTGTAGATGAATGTCCGTACAATATACACACTCTTTCCCCTGTAGATGAATGTCGGTACGATATACACACTCATTGCCCTGTAGATGAATGTCAGTACAATATACACACTCTTTCCCCTGTAGATGAATGTCCGTACAATATACACACTCTTTCCCCTGTAGATGAATATCGGGGTAGAATAGACACACTCTTTCCCCTGTAGATGAATGCCGGTAAGATATACACACACTTTCCCCTGTGGATGAATTTCATTACAATATGCACACTCTTTCCCCTGTAGATGAATGTCCGGATACAATATACACACTCTTTCCCCTGTAGATGAATGTCGGGGTACAATATACACACTCTTTCCCCTGTAGATGAATGCCGGTACGATATACACACTCTTTCCCCTGTACAAGAATGTCGGTACAATATACACACTCTTTCCCCTGTAGATGAATGTCGGGGTACAATATACACACTCTTTCCCCTGTAGATGAATGTCCGTACAATATACACACTCTTTCCCCTGTAGATGAATGTCACTACAATATACACACTCTTTCCCATGTAGATGAATGTCCGGATACAATATACACACTCTTTCCCCTGTAGATGAATGTCGGTTGCGATGCACACACTCTTTCCCCTGTAGATCAATGTAGGTGCAATATACACACTCTTTCCTCTGCAGATGAATGTCGGTACAATATATACACTCTTTCCACTGTGATGTAAGCCGGTACGATATACACACTCTTTCGCCTATAGATGAATGTCGGGGTACGATATACACACTCTTTCGCCTGTAGATGAATGTCGGTACAATATACACACTCTTTCCCCTGTAGATAAATGTCCGTACAATATACACACTCTTTCCCCTGTAGATGAATGTCGGCTACAATATGCGCACTCTTTCCCCTGTAGATCAATGTCGGTACAATATACACACTCTTTCCCCTGTAGATGAATGTCGGTACAATATACGCACTCCTTCCCCTGTAGATGAATGTCCGTACAATATACATACTCTTTCCGCTGTAGCTGAATGTCGGCGTACAATATGCACACTCTTTTCCCTCTAGATGAATGTCAGTACAATATACGCACTCTTTCCCTGTAGATGAATGTCAGGGTACAATATACACATTCTTTCCCCTGTAGATGAATGTCCGGATACAATATACACACTCTTTCCCCTGTAGATGAATATCGGGGTAGAATAGACACACTCTTTCCCCTGTAGATGAATATCGGGGTAGAATAGACACACTCTTTCCCCTGTAGATGAATGTCGGGGTACAATATACACACTCTTTCCCCTGCAGATGAATGTCGGGGTACAATATACACACTCTTTCCCCTGTAGATGAATGTCAGTACAATATACACACTCTTTCCCCTGTAGATGAATGTCGGGGTACAATATACACACTCTTTCCCCTGCAGATGAATGTCGGGGTACAATATACACACTCTTTCCCCTGTAGATGGATGTCGGTACAATATACACACTCTTTCCCCTGTAGATGAATGTCGGTACAATATACACACTCTTTCGCCTGTAGATGAATGTCGGCGTACATTATCCACACTCTTTTCCTTGTAGATGAATGTCAGTACAATATACACACTCTTTCCCCTGTAGATGAATGTCAGTACAATATACACACTCTTTCCCCTGTAGATGAATATCGGGGTAGAATAGACACATTCTTTCCCCTGTAGATGAATGTCGGTACAATATACACACTCTTTCCCCTGTAGATGAATGTCGGTACAATATACGCACTCCTTCCCCTGTAGATGAATGTCCGTACAATATACACACTCTTTCCCCTGTAGATGAATGTCAGTACAATATACACACTCTTTCCCTGTAGATGAATGTCAGGGTACAATATACACATTCTTTCCCCTGTAGATGGATGTCGGTACAATATACACACTCTTTCCCCTGTAGATGAATGTCGGTACAATATACACACTCTTTCCCCTGTAGATGAATATCGGGGTAGAATAGACACACTCTTTCCCCTGTAGATGAATGCCGGTAAGATATACACACTCTTTTCCCTGTGGATGAATTTCACTACAATATGCACACTCTTTCCCCTGTAGATGAATGTCCGGATACAATATACACACTCTTTCCCCTGTAGATGAATGTCGGTACAATATACACACTCTTTCCCCTGTAGATGAATGCCGGTACGATATACACACTCTTTCCCCTGTAGATGAATGTCGGTACAATATACACACTCTTTCGCCTGTAGATGAATGTCGGCGTACATTATCCACACTCTTTTCCTTGTAGATGAATGTCAGTACAATATACACACTCTTTCCCCTGTAGATGAATGTCTGTACAATATACACACTCTTTCCCCTGTAGATGAATATCGGGGTAGAATAGACACACTCTTTCCCCTGTAGATGAATGCCGGTAAGATATACACACACTTTCCCCTGTGGATGAGTTTCATTACAATATGCACACTCTTTCCCCTGTACATGAATGTCCGGATACAATATACACACTCTTTCCCCTGTACAAGAATGTCGGTACAATATACACACTCTTTCCCCTGTAGATGAATGTCGGGGTACAATATACACACTCTTTCCCCTGTAGATGAATGTCAGTACAATATACACACTCTTTCCCCTGTAGATGAATGTCGGTACAATATACACACTCTTTCCCTGTAGATGAATGTCAGTACAATATACACACTCTTTCCCCTGTAGATGAATGTCAGTACAATATACACACTCTTTCCCCTGTAGATGAATGTCCGGATACAATATACACACTCTTTCCCCTGTACAAGAATGTCGGTACAATATACACACTCTTTCCCATGTAGATGAATGTCGGCGTACAATATGCACACTCTTTCCCCTGTAGATGAATGTCGGTACAATATACACACTCTTTCCCCTGTAGATGAATGCCGGTACAATATACACACTCTTTCCCCTGTAGATGAATGTCAGTACAATATACACACTCTTTCCCCTGTAGATGAATGTCAGTACAATATACACACTCTTTCCCATGTAGATGAATGTCAGTACAATATACACACTCTTTCCCCTGTAGATGAATGTCAGTACAATATACACACTCTTTCCCCTGTAGATCAATGTCGGGGTACAATATACACACTTTTTCCCCTGTAGATGAATGCCGGTACGATATACACACTCTTTCCCCTGTAGATGAATTTCAGTACAATATACACACTCTTTCCCCTGTGGATAAATGTCCGTACAATATACACACTCTTTCCCCTGTAGATGAATGCTGGTACGATATACACACTCTTTCCCCTGTAGATGAATGCCGGTACGATATACACACTCTTTCCCCTGTAGATGAATTTCAGTACAATATACACACTCTTTCCCCTGTGGATAAATGTCCGTACAATATACACACTCTTTCCCCTGTAGATGAATGTCACTACAATATACACACTCTTTCCCATGTAGATGAATGTCCGGATAGAATATACACACTCTTTCCCCTGTAGATGAATGTCGGTTGCTATGCACACACTCTTTCCCCTGTAGATCAATGTAGGTGCAATATACACACTCTTTCCTCTGCAGATGAATGTCGGTACAATATATACACTCTTTCCACTGTGATGTAAGCCGGTACGATATACACACTCTTTCGCCTATAGATGAATGTCGGGGTACGATATACACACTCTTTCGCCTGTAGATGAATGTCGGTACAATATACACACTCTTTCCCCTGTAGATAAATGTCCGTACAATATACACACTCTTTCCCCTGTAGATGAATGTCGGCTACAATATGCGCACTCTTTCCCCTGTAGATCAATGTCGGTACAATATACACACTCTTTCCCCTGTAGATGAATGTCGGTACAATATACGCACTCCTTCCCCTGTAGATGAATGTCCGTACAATATACATACTCTTTCCGCTGTAGCTGAATGTCGGCGTACAATATGCACACTCTTTTCCCTGTAGATGAATGTCAGTACAATATACACACTCTTTCCCCTGTAGATGAATGTCGGGGTATAATATACACATTCTTTCCCCTGTA